>NW_027500069.1:0-113886 GCF_021521415.1 Bidens hawaiensis | reverse complement strand
TAGCCATTTATCTAAAGACTGAATGCATCCGGGGCAATTGTGATGTGTTTTTATGTTTTGAATTCTTTCACTTAAAATTATGTCGGCAATTCCAAGTTGGAGGGACACGTATTCTCATATGTGTTTTGGTCCTGTTAACCACCAGTGGTCATACGTGATAGCCATTTACCTGAAAACTGAAGAATGACCGGGGTGATTGAGTTCTTAACATGTGTGTCTTCTGTAACTCTTGGGAAGTGATATGATTATTCACTTAACATCTTTTTTAGAAGCTTCAAAATATTTTCAAATGAAAATTGATCCAACCTTTGGAAAATGATGGATAAGTTGTTTTTGTGTGCATAACGGGTGAAGTTATTAAGCTTAAAAGGCTCTAGAACAGTCATTGATTTGTATGGTAGCTTTCCATGGTGCTTAAAAGTTGAAGTGATATAAACTAAATTTGCTGAACTTACTGTGGAGAGTCATTTTGAAGAAATGTGCATGTCTCCATATACATCTCTCCGAATGATAGGCATAAAAGTAATTACCCAGTCATACACGAGCCCGTTAGTGTCTTGATCACCAAAAATATTATGTTTCTAAGTTATTGCTTAAGTTAAAAAAAAGGAAAAAGAAAAAAAAATAAAAAAATTGATTATTGTGTTATTAAAAAATTCGTATTTTAAAAGCTTAAAGGGTCAAACTAGAACTACAGAGATGGGGGCATAAAAGTAAGTCTTGTTATATCTCGAATGAAAGGCCTGTAAGTCCGGATGGCTTGTAAGTCCAACGTTCAACCTTAAAGCTCAAAATTTTGTTTAATTATCTATAAAATTTCTTTTGATCAAGCACTAGGGGGTTGAAGTCAAATTGGGGTGATATGGGAAAGCCAAATACGCTTTGAGAAGAGATAGGAGGCATCACAGGTCCATGAGTGATGTCCATCTAAGCTTTATGCCGAACTGAACATAATTCATATCACTGATGCAATGAAAATCATGCTAAGTTCGTTATACCTGCTATCAACCTGTTTCTTTATGTCATAATAACGCTGAACATGAACCTTTGTGAAAGCATCTTAATTAATAAGATTCCATGTTCGGATCTTTTCATAAATGCGGTAATTTTATCAAAAACTGAAATTTGATCCCAAATTTTAGCTAAATTACAAGAAGACCGGGTGATTAACTTTGCTTTATTTGTTGTTTTTGGTTTTATTTTATTTCATTTACTTTTTTTTCTTCTTGATTACTCTTGTCGAAACAAATGTGTTAAGAAATCGTTTTAAAGTTTGTTTTAGCTGTTGTCTTCAGTTCATGAAATCTGATTTCGGTTATTGTGTTATAGTTGGTTTAGCTGGTATGATCTTGTAACACCCCGTAACCGCAGCGGAAACGTACACGGGATGCAACAGACACATCTGATATCAACAGCATTGCTTATAAAGAAAATACCACTACATTAATTTATAACATATTACATCGTTGCGAGTTTCATTACTGTCTAGGTGTTACACACATATTTTACCGATAAGACATTAATAAATTCATTACAAAACAAAGAGCAGCAAGCTTCCAACAGGTAGCGCAGATAGTTAAGCAAACATCAATCAATCCAACTTGGGCATACCTAGAAAACATGTAAAGAAAACGGGTCAACTACGAATAGTTGGTGAGTTTCACTAATTTAAATAAACACTGACAAATCATTTTAATAATCATTTATTAACAATATAATCATGCTGGGAACTTTGTTACCCCAGAACATTTCCAATATCTTTCTGGGAACTATGTTACCCCAGAACAATAAATACCCCTGGGAACTATGTTACCCCAGAACAATAACAACCCCTGGGAACTATGTTACCCCCAGAACAACAATAACCCCTGGGAACTATGTTACCCCAGAATAATAATAACCCCTGGGAACTATGTTACCCCAGAACAATAAATACCCCTGGGAACTATGTTACCCCAGAACAATAACAACCCCTGGGAACTATGTTACCCCAGAACAATAATACATTATAAACATTTTATATATTCTATGCATCAGCCCATATATATATAAATGTACAAGTATTTCCATACGATCGGTATGTACTTAAATACTTTAAATAAGACATGTTTTCCGCCCCGGGAAAATATAATTAAAACAATTCATTAAAAGGGGCTCGTGAAAACTCACCTTTTGTGAGTCGATGAGTAATATAAGGAACAGCTACGTGCCTGGATCTGTAATATAATATCTAGCCGTTACTATACAATTCCCATAACTTAAATATGTATAAATCGGTACATCTGGGAACACTGTTAACCCAGTACTGTACTCGATTCGGGGACAATGTTAACCCCGTGACACTTCTAAGGACTCAGATTGTGACATTGCTTAGAGTTTGACAGTCAATTTAGTTAAAGTGATGAAATTATAGCTCGGTTTGACACCCCGTTTGGCCGCGGGGCCCGTTTCCGGTATTTCGGTGTCGGAAACGGTAACATCGGGTAAAATTACCCAAATCATCCGAATTATTTTCGGATGATTTATTTTTACTTAATTTACTTAGATTTATGAAAATGGTCTATTTTAAAGTTTTTCGTGTACCAGTCAGCTCGCTTATGCGAACTTTGCCGGTTTACACGTTTTAAGCTTTAACTAATTGTTTTTATGTTCATTTTAGCACAAATAATTACCCGTTTAGTCTCGGGTCTTGAAATTTTGCTCAAAACTTATTTTGACAGAAAGAACATTTTATAAAATTTTCCAGATTTATTTTCCTATATTTGCATTTATTTACCTATTTTTAAATCTCATTAAAACACTAAAAATATCAAAAATACCAAAACACTTCAGAAAAATCCCAAATTTTTCTGGAATGATCCTTGTCATTCTCATAACTCTCTGGAATTTTTCCAGATTTATTTTCATAAATTTACATATATTTATCTATTTTCAAATCTTATTAAAATACTAAATATGTCAAAAATACCAAAACACTTTAGAAAAATACCAAATTTTTCTGGGATGATCCTTGTCATCCTCATAACTTTCTGGAATTTTTCCAGATTTATTTTCGTAAATTTACATATATTTATCTATTTTCAAATCTTATTAAAATACTAAATATGTCAAAAATACCAAAACACTTTAGAAAAATACCAAATTTTTCTGGGATTATCCTTGTAATCCTCATAACTTTCTGGAATTTTTCCAGATTTTAAAACTCATTTTTCAAGCCCTTTTCACCCAAAACCGAGCTAGAAAGCCCTAGAACTCGTTTCACCGAAAAGCCTACTTAGACTTTTCCAACTGAGCTCAAATTTTGTGGGTGACTTTTATATGTGATAAAAAGCTTATCTTAAATTTTCCAGAATTTTTCATCATGTTTTGCTATTTTTCACTATTTTTGGCCAAAACCGAGCATTAAATTCACCAAATATTCATCTTTTATCCAAAAATTACCAAAAATTCACAGATCTCATATTTTCATGTGTAGATCATCTCTGTGAAATTTCGTGATCCGACTCTAAGCACACGAAAATCTGTCCAACTTTCTCATACACACGAAAACCGAACTATCTTGTGTTTTCTAGCTTTGGATCACAAGGATCTCGGTTTCTAGCCTTTGCTAGCCGCTAGATACAACACTTACAAGCACAACAACACCACACCAAGCAAACTATACCAACAATCAAGCCATTTCTTTCCTAGTGTCGGTTAGAACATCAAAACAACTATTTTGACCGTAAAAATTCATTCTAAACACTTTTAACTAATTACTTGGATCAAGATCCTTTGTATAACTTGTATACATCCCTTGATCGTGCAAGGATTGGTTCCATCTCGGGTTTTCACCCATATGTCACTTGGAACCCTTTTGTTTCTTGCAAAAATAACTCAAACTAAGTAAATAAAATCAAAGATTATGCAATATAACATGCTTATACCTTCCAATATCTTGGTTAATATGATGAAATTGGATGCAAACTTGAAAGATATGAGAGGGATTTGAGAGAAAATGGGAGAGTTGTTCTTGAGTGAATGGGTTGTAATAAAAAGAAAAGAAAAAATTGTGTGATATTATCAACTTGGCCGATCGGCCAAGTGAGAGGTTGGGGTGGGCCCCCACACTTCAATATTAACCACACACTCGGATTCCCGTAATCCGGATAATGTTGTGGATAATCTGGTTCAGTTCGTTTCTCGTTTAAACTCGTAGTTCGGCTTAAAACGAGCCTAAATTGGTTGTTTTTCGGGTTAAAATAAAATTTATATAAAACTGATTTAAAAACTTTAAAAAAACTTAACCCATGACATTAAAACATCATTTTATTAATAATTACGCATCTTTTTCGGCTTGATTGACCGTCTCTTGCTTGGTTTGGTGTTAAAGGTTTCGTTTAGCGTACCGACGTACCATTAAATCGAATTCCTTTTTCCGTGCTATAATTCACCTATCCCGAAGCATTATTACTTCGTGCACATCACTAAACATTTTATACTTCATATATAATGTGATTCCCGATTCGTTCGGGTTTCAATAATCGTTCATTGGTTGATCGTAATTCCAATACGATTCATTATATAATTGAGTATGATTCATACTGTGAATCATATATACTCGTATAAACGTACTATAACTCACATAATCAATATTAAATGACACGTAAATAGTATATTCCGGCTAGGGTATACCTGGATTTGCCGGAATCGTTACATTCTCCCCCCGTTATAAAAATTTCGTCCTCGAAATTTTACGCGATAACCACTTCCTTTTGAGGAAACAGGTGGGGGTATTTCTTCCGAAATTCGTCCTTTCGTTCCCACGTAAATTCTGGGCCTCGTTGCGAATTCCATCTAACCTTGACCAACGAGATCTTATTGTGTCTAAGTTGCTTGATTTTCCCGTCTACTATTTCTATGGGCTCCTCTACAATGTTGAGCCTATCACTTATTTGAACACCCTCTAAGGGTAACACCGATGTCTCATCCGCTAGACATCTTTTCAAATTTGACACATGAAATACGTTATGAACTGCACTTAGTTCATCAGGCAGTTCTAGTCGGTAAGCTACCGGACCGATCTTTGCAGTAATGTCAAATGGTCCAATATATCTCGGGGCTAACTTCCCCGCCTTGCCAAATCTAACCACACCCTTCCACGGTGATACTTTCAAATACACCTTATCACCTTTCTCGAATGATAACGGTTTTCTACGGGTATCAGCATAACTCTTCTGCCGATCCCGCGCGGCTTTAAGGTTGTTCTTAATATCAAGAATCTTGCTGGTCGTCTCCTGGACCAGATCCGACCTAATGATCTGCGGGTCTCCCACTTCAGACCAGCAAAGTGGTGATCGGCACTTTCGCCCATACAATGCTTCATAAGGTGCTGCCTTTATACTGCTATGATAACTGTTATTATAGGAAAATTCAACGAGTGGGAGATGTTGATCCCAATTTCCCTTAAAGTCCAGTACGCAGGCACGAAGCAAATCCTCCAAAGTTTGAATGGTCCTCTCAGACTGACCATCGGTCTGAGGGTGGTAAGCTGTGCTTAGGTCAATACGTGTTCCCAATGCTTCTTGGACAGCTTGCCAAAGTTTGGAGGTGAAATGGCTATCCCTATCGGAGATGATCGAGATGGGGATGCCATGACGAGACACTATTTCATTTATATAAATTTGCGCAAGTCTCTCAGTGTTAAAAGTATTCCTAATTGGAATAAAATGTGCCGATTTGGTTAATCGATCCACGATTACCCAAATCGCATCATGACCTCGGGGTGTCTTGGGGAGATGTGTCACAAAATCCATTGTGATCTGCTCCCACTTCCATTCGGGAATTTCCGGCTGTTGTAGCATTCCCGAGGGTTTCTGGTGTTCCGCCTTAACTCTCGCACACGTCGTACACTTGCCGACGTATGTGGCTATATCCTTTTTCATACCTGGCCACCAGTAAAATTCTTTCACATCCTTGAACATTTTATCTGATCCCGGATGTATGGAATATTTCGATTTATGTGCTTCATCCATGATCAAATCACGAAGGTCATGGAGGGTCGGGATCCAAATCCGATTTTTGAAATAAAGAATTTCGTCCACACGCTGTTCGAAATTCTTCTCATTCTCGTAAAGTCCTTCTTTATCCAATTGGCCCTCTTTCAACGCCTCGCGTTGAGCGACTCGAATTAAATCTGAAAGGTTTGACTGAACTATCATCCCCAACGCTCGCACACGTAGTGGCTTGACTCGATCCTTTCTACTCAAGGCATCGGCTACAACGTTAGCCTTGCCGGGGTGATATCGTATGTCACAGTCATAGTCACTCAGCAACTCGACCCATCTTCGTTGCCTCATATTCAGTTCTTTCTGATCGAATATGTGTTGCAAACTTTTATGATCAGTGAATATGGTGCACTTTGTACCGTAGAGATAGTGTCTCCAGATTTTAAGTGCAAAGATGACTGCTCCCAGTTCCAGGTCATGAGTAGTGTAGTTTTTCTCATGTACTTTTAACTGTCGAGACGCATAGGCTATGACCTTTTTATTTTGCATTAACACGCATCCTAACCCTCTACGGGATGCGTCACAATATACAACAAATCCATCGTCTCCGTCGGGGAGACTTAAGATTGGCGCTTGGCACAATCTTTGTTTTAGTGTTTGAAACGCCGTTTCCTGCTCTTCACCCCATTCATATTTCCGATCCTTTTGAGTCAGGAGGGTTAAAGGTTGGGCGATGCTGGAAAAGTTCTCTATAAATCGACGATAGTATCCAGCTAAGCCTAAGAATTGGCGGATTTCTTTCGGAGATTTAGGCGCTTGCCAATTCTTAATAGCTTCAACCTTACTCGGATCAACGTGTATTCCTTGGTGGTTTATAACATGACCGAGGAATTGCACCTCTTGTAACCAGAAGTTACACTTGGAGAATTTTGCATATAACTTCTCCTGATCCAGGAGCTCTAAAACTAACTTTAAGTGTTGCTCGTGCTCCTCTTTACTCTTCGAGTATATCAAAATATCGTCAATAAATACAATGACGAACTTGTCGAGATAGGGTTTACAGACTCGGTTCATGAGATCCATGAACACTGCTGGCGCATTTGTTAGCCCAAAAGGCATAACTAAAAATTCGTAGTGGCCGTAGCGAGTCCGAAACGCGGTTTTTGGGATATCCTCCTCTTGAATTCTAACTTGGTGGTATCCCGATCTAAGATCAATTTTTGAGAAATAGCTCGCACCTTGTAGTTGGTCGAACAAATCATCGATTCGGGGAAGAGGATATCTATTTTTGATGGTTAATTTGTTCAATTCCCTGTAGTCAATGCACATTCGAAGGCTTCCGTCCTTCTTTTTCACAAATAGTACAGGTGCACCCCACGGGGAATAACTGGGACGTATAAACCCCTTATCCAACAATTCCTGCAACTGGTTGGATAGTTCTTGCATCTCGGACGGTGCAAGTCTGTAAGGGGCCTTAGCAACAGGGCCAGCTTGTGGTAACAGATCGATTCTGAATTCGACCTGTCGGGTTGGCGGTAATCCAGGAAGTTCCTCTGGAAAAACTTGTGGAAATTCGCGCACCACGGGAATATCGTCCACCCGTTTTTCCTCAGAATCAGCGGCCGTCAGGCTCGCTAGATACGCCACACATCCCTGACGTATATATTTCAACACCTTGAGGTGGGATATAAATGGTATCATGGTGCCGGATTTTTCTCCCTGCACTAATACCTCCTCGTCATCCGACACCCGGATCTTGACGGTTTTCTTTTCACAGTTTATTTCTACCCTATTACGAGCCAACCAATCCATTCCCACTATCACGTCAAAACTACCCAATTCTACCGGTAACAAGTCAATCAGGAAGGATTGTTCGCTCAGAATAAAAGGGCAATTCCGAACAATCCGATTAACTATCATGGTTTTACCGTTAGCGACCTCTACGGTGTAGGGTTCTATGGTTTCACCAATAGGAAGGTTTGCTATCGAAAGGAACCTAACGGAGACAAAACTTCTATCGGCGCCTGTATCAAATAATACAGAAGCGTAATGATCAGAGACGAGGAAGGTACCTGTCACTACGCTGGGGTCCTGGCGCGCCTCGTTCGCCCCCATCACAAATGCCCGGCCTCGCGCCGGATTGGACGCCGACGGCTGACCCGCGAGTTGTCTCCCGTTTCCTCCCTGATTCAGTTTCGGGCAGTTCCTTTTGAAGTGATCCGTGCTGCCGCATTCGTAGCAAGCACGGCTAGTGGTCACCATCTGGTTTCCTTGCGGGTTCTGCTGTCGGGCTGGTTGAGTTCTAAATGGTTGCGCCCGAATAGGTTGTGGTTGACGGTTCAGGTTGTTCAGATTTGTCTTACAATTTGGTGCGTAGTGTCCAACCCTGCCACACCGGTGGCACACCACCTCCTTGCACACGCCACTATGGTGGTAACCACATTTCCCGCATTTAGGAAACGTTCCCCTCTGCGGTTCTTGCCTTCCGCCCGAACTAGTCATGGCATAGCTCTGGGCAGCGGGCCTAGCTCGTTTGTTTTGCTGCTTCTCTCGGATCCTATTGTCATACGTACCTCGCTTTCCCCCAGCCGACTCTCCCGTCGCCTTTATCGATCCGCTCCTCAAGAAATCATACGTGACAATACCAGCCTGTGTCACTGCACCCTCATACGTCTGGTGCCCTCCCGCGTTAACTATGCTCCTCACTACTGGAGTAAGTCCCCAAATATAACGTTCCACCCTTTTTGACTCTGGGGTGACCAACCACGGCACTAATCGTGACAGTTCATTAAACCGGTTGGTATATCCCAAGTGGTCCGCCCCATGCATCTCTAGGTTCCACAACTCATGTTCCAGTTTCTGCAATTCATTCTTTGGGCAGAAATGTTTCAAAACAAGATCCTTAAGCTCTGCCCAGGTCATGCGGTTTGTCGCCGCCTGACCTCGAGTCTGTACTATGGTGTTCCACCATGTCAAGGCATGGTCTGTGAACGTACAGGTGGCGTACTTAACGACACAATCCTCGGGACAGTTGCTGATATTTACCACTGATTCTATTTTCTCTAACCATTTCACTAACCCATTCGGTCCTTCCGACCCGTTAAATTCTAAAGGCTTGCATAACATAAAATCCTTGATTGAACAACCCCTGGATGGTCCAGTGCGGTTGGTCTCTACAGTAGGGATAGGGCCATTACTGTCGGTAGCGACCACCGTAGGCGGTGCGTCAGTACTCGGCATAGTGTTGTCATTCCTTGGAGGATTAGCGTTTTGTTCCCCATCATTATTTATGGGCGTTTGATTGCTCGGAGGGGTTGGATTGGTCGAGTTATTAATACTGGCGGCGATGCGCGATACTATATCCGGTATCGCCGCCTCCAATTGTTGAGCAATCAAACGGCTCACATCTACTTCCGATATTTTCGTTGATCGTTTCGGTGCCATTCTACACAACATCAAGGAAACACATATAATTAATACCATTCCAAATTATGAAACACAAACACATTCCATACATTAATAAACATTAGTACATATTACACAAACATCCATTTACATACTTCCCAGTCATCATTACACAACTAAGCTTTAATACAAAGGGCCTATGTTGGTATCATCCTCGACATAACCCGCAATGGGTCAGTGCTTGAATGATACCCAAAAGTATCGATAATGATATGCCCTACAAGAGACCCCCTATGGGCCAGTGGTTGTACTATAACTAAACGAGATTCACTCTGTGTTAGTATCACCACTAACTACTTACACGGAGTATCAAAAAGCGGTTCAAGATTCTACCATCCAACACGCCTACACATGGTGGTAAACCAACCCCACCAACACCGCCACCAGCACCACCAGCACCGCCATCATAACCCGCATTCGGGTTTCCATCTGGTCGATCAACCAGTGGGAGTATGAGCACTCCCTTTTTAACTGGTTAATAGCATACTGGTGGTCCAGTATGCTGTCCCCGAGGTACGCCCGCCTCTGTACCCCCACGACCAGGGCGGCAGAGTGCTCGTTCACCTGCTCGGTGAGAACACGCAGCCAAGCCGCCAAGTCCCGCTCCTGCCTTGGCAGACCCCACACAGGTAGGGTTGCAGGCTCGGGTTGGGGGCGGGAAGACTCGCCCCGGTGGTATGTGGATCTGGGTGGGGTAACAGTGGGCGGAACATACGGGGCACTGATCCGCGCCGTGAGGCGGGGACCGTGTCTGGGGGGAATCGGGGTGGTCTGTGGTGCGGGCGGGGTAGGAGACCTGGTAACCCTAGCAGGGGAGGGTACACTAGCACTCCTAGCTGGGGTGGTCTGTCTAGAAGTACTATGACTAGCCTCCGAAGGCTCGGAGCTGGGTGCTACACTTGGGCTTCCAGAGGCCCCGGAACTAGCCTCTTCCGGGTCCTCTTCCGTCGACACACTAGGTGTTCTTGCCATTATACCTGCACACAAGTTAACAAACATATAGTCCTTTTCGTATTGTAATTCATAATTAAATTAACACATACTTATTTATACAACTTTACCACATAATAATATTATCATATATTTACACATATGTTGCCAATTTTACCTATTTAAGTCCCCCGTGACTTCCCCTGAATTCCCTCGTGCAGACAAGTCTGTTATTATGTTCCGGACCATAATAACCCACTTGTCCATCCAAGTTCATCCCGATCTCGTCACTATATATTATTAGTTGATATTCAGATCCTATAATACTTGAGCTACTGGTTATATTTTAGGTATCTTTTTCAGACATCCTAATTCTTTATAACCAATGGCTCTGATACCAAGTTCTGTAACACCCCGTAACCGCAGCGGAAACGTACACGGGATGCAACAGACACATCTGATATCAACAGCATTGCTTATAAAGAAAATACCACTACATTAATTTATAACATATTACATCGTTGCGAGTTTCATTACTGTCTAGGTGTTACACACATATTTTACCGATAAGACATTAATAAATTCATTACAAAACAAAGAGCAGCAAGCTTCCAACAGGTAGCGCAGATAGTTAAGCAAACATCAATCAATCCAACTTGGGCATACCTAGAAAACATGTAAAGAAAACGGGTCAACTACGAATAGTTGGTGAGTTTCACTAATTTAAATAAACACTGACAAATCATTTTAATAATCATTTATTAACAATATAATCATGCTGGGAACTTTGTTACCCCAGAACATTTCCAATATCTTTCTGGGAACTATGTTACCCCAGAACAATAAATACCCCTGGGAACTATGTTACCCCAGAACAATAACAACCCCTGGGAACTATGTTACCCCAGAACAACAATAACCCCTGGGAACTATGTTACCCCAGAATAATAATAACCCCTGGGAACTATGTTACCCCAGAACAATAAATACCCCTGGGAACTATGTTACCCCAGAACAATAACAACCCCTGGGAACTATGTTACCCCAGAACAATAATACATTATAAACATTTTATATATTCTATGCATCAGCCCATATATATATAAATGTACAAGTATTTCCATACGATCGGTATGTACTTAAATACTTTAAATAAGACATGTTTTCCGCCCCGGGAAAATATAATTAAAACAATTCATTAAAAGGGGCTCGTGAAAACTCACCTTTTGTGAGTCGATGAGTAATATAAGGAACAGCTACGTGCCTGGATCTGTAATATAATATCTAGCCGTTACTATACAATTCCCATAACTTAAATATGTATAAATCGGTACATCTGGGAACACTGTTAACCCAGTACTGTACTCGATTCGGGGACAATGTTAACCCCGTGACACTTCTAAGGACTCAGATTGTGACATTGCTTAGAGTTTGAAAGTCAATTTAGTTAAAGTGATGAAATTATAGCTCGGTTTGACACCCCGTTTGGCCGCGGGGCCCGTTTCCGGTATTTCGGTGTCGGAAACGGTAACATCGGGTAAAATTACCCAAATCATCCGAATTATTTTCGGATGATTTATTTTTACTTAATTTACTTAGATTTATGAAAATGGTCTATTTTAAAGTTTTTCGTGTACCAGTCAGCTCGCTTATGCGAACTTTGCCGGTTTACACGTTTTAAGCTTTAACTAATTGTTTTTATGTTCATTTTAGCACAAATAATTACCCGTTTAGTCTCGGGTCTTGAAATTTTGCTCAAAACTTATTTTGACAGAAAGAACATTTTATAAAATTTTCCAGATTTATTTTCCTATATTTGCATTTATTTACCTATTTTTAAATCTCATTAAAACACTAAAAATATCAAAAATACCAAAACACTTCAGAAAAATCCCAAATTTTTCTGGAATGATCCTTGTCATTCTCATAACTCTCTGGAATTTTTCCAGATTTATTTTCATAAATTTACATATATTTATCTATTTTCAAATCTTATTAAAATACTAAATATGTCAAAAATACCAAAACACTTTAGAAAAATACCAAATTTTTCTGGGATGATCCTTGTCATCCTCATAACTTTCTGGAATTTTTCCAGATTTATTTTCGTAAATTTACATATATTTATCTATTTTCAAATCTTATTAAAATACTAAATATGTCAAAAATACCAAAACACTTTAGAAAAATACCAAATTTTTCTGGGATGATCCTTGTAATCCTCATAACTTTCTGGAATTTTTCCAGATTTTAAAACTCATTTTTCAAGCCCTTTTCACCCAAAACCGAGCTAGAAAGCCCTAGAACTCGTTTCACCGAAAAGCCTACTTAGACTTTTCCAACTGAGCTCAAATTTTGTGGGTGACTTTTATATGTGATAAAAAGCTTATCTTAAATTTTCCAGAATTTTTCATCATGTTTTGCTATTTTTCACTATTTTTGGCCAAAACCGAGCATTAAATTCACCAAATATTCATCTTTTATCCAAAAATTACCAAAAATTCACAGATCTCATATTTTCATGTGTAGATCATCTCTGTGAAATTTCGTGATCCGACTCTAAGCACACGAAAATCTGTCCAACTTTCTCATACACACGAAAACCGAACTATCTTGTGTTTTCTAGCTTTGGATCACAAGGATCTCGGTTTCTAGCCTTTGCTAGCCGCTAGATACAACACTTACAAGCACAACAACACCACACCAAGCAAACTATACCAACAATCAAGCCATTTCTTTCCTAGTGTCGGTTAGAACATCAAAACAACTATTTTGACCGTAAAAATTCATTCTAAACACTTTTAACTAATTACTTGGATCAAGATCCTTTGTATAACTTGTATACATCCCTTGATCGTGCAAGGATTGGTTCCATCTCGGGTTTTCACCCATATGTCACTTGGAACCCTTTTGTTTCTTGCAAAAATAACTCAAACTAAGTAAATAAAATCAAAGATTATGCAATATAACATGCTTATACCTTCCAATATCTTGGTTAATATGATGAAATTGGATGCAAACTTGAAAGATATGAGAGGGATTTGAGAGAAAATGGGAGAGTTGTTCTTGAGTGAATGGGTTGTAATAAAAAGAAAAGAAAAAATTGTGTGATATTATCAACTTGGCCGATCGGCCAAGTGAGAGGTTGGGGTGGGCCCCCACACTTCAATATTAACCACACACTCGGATTCCCGTAATCCGGATAATGTTGTGGATAATCTGGTTCAGTTCGTTTCTCGTTTAAACTCGTAGTTCGGCTTAAAACGAGCCTAAATTGGTTGTTTTTCGGGTTAAAATAAAATTTATATAAAACTGATTTAAAAACTTTAAAAAAACTTAACCCATGACATTAAAACATCATTTTATTAATAATTACGCATCTTTTTCGGCTTGATTGACCGTCTCTTGCTTGGTTTGGTGTTAAAGGTTTCGTTTAGCGTACCGACGTACCATTAAATCGAATTCCTTTTTCCGTGCTATAATTCACCTATCCCGAAGCATTATTACTTCGTGCACATCACTAAACATTTTATACTTCATATATAATGTGATTCCCGATTCGTTCGGGTTTCAATAATCGTTCATTGGTTGATCGTAATTCCAATACGATTCATTATATAATTGAGTATGATTCATACTGTGAATCATATATACTCGTATAAACGTACTATAACTCACATAATCAATATTAAATGACACGTAAATAGTATATTCCGGCTAGGGTATACCTGGATTTGCCGGAATCGTTACAGATCTCATCTCAAGTCTTTTCAAGAAAATCATAAAAATCAGAAAAATAAAAATTACAAAATATGTTCAATCTTGTTATTTTTTATTTAACGTTTTCAAAATATTTTGGTTGACCTTTCTATCAAAGTTGATTGTTCTTTCAAGAATGATTTTTTGCAACGGAAGCATATGAAGTATCTGAGATTCAAATTGGATGATGCTGTCAATAAAGGGGAGATGGTAGAGTATTGGATGCAGATGCTGAAGAAGCTGATCATGTTCAAGTAAAGATTCTGAAGGTTTTGAAAGCATCAGTCTAAGGGGGAGATTGTTGGGTCATAAATTGGTTAGACTAACTCATATCAAAAGGCCACGGCGTGATCAAAACTAAAGTGACATAAACAAAGACGAGTTGAAGAATTGCATTATGGTTATGATGATATAGTACCGAAATCCATATGGATTTCAGTTGGGCTGGGGCTTTGTTGGCTAGGTTGTTTTGGTTTCCCTATAAAAAGATAACATGTATAAGGTTTATTGTTGGTTGTTCACATTAAGAGACACTGTTAATCAGTAGTAGCCACCGTCAATAGAGCAAACTCATGTACCAGACGATTTGTTAATATAATCGTGTGCATTTGGGGTATTTTCGAGTTCATCATATTTATATCGTTCTTCTGTTCTCGTTCTTGAATCACCACGGTGTTAGGATTCCGCACTAACATCGTGTTTGGGTTGATATCATATTGCATAGATCCGGTTTCTTGGACTTACACTTAAATATCGTTGGATATTCAAAAAGAAGATGAAAACGAATGGTTCCATTGATAAGTACAAGGCAAGGTTAGTAATCAAAGGTTTTAGACAGAAGGAAGGTCTAGACTATTTTGATACATACTCACCGGTGGCTCGAATAACCTCCATAAGGTTGGTGCTTGCGATCGCTGCTTTGAGAAATTTGGAAATACATCAAATATATGTAAAAACTGCATTTCTAAATGGGGAGTTAGACGAATAAATATATATGGAACAACCTGAAGGTTTTTCAGCTCCTTGCTAGGAGGGCAAAGTTTGTAAACTCGTCAAGTCCCTATTTGGTTTGAAGCAAGCTCCAAAACAATGGCACCAAAAGTTTGATCAAGCCATGCTGGAAAATGGTTTCAAGATAAATGAGTGTGACAAGTGTGTCTATGTGAAAGACACAACTAGAGGTTATGTGATTTTATGCCTTTATGTGGATGATATTCTTATCATAGGGAGTGATGATAAGATGATCAAATCTACTAAAGATATGATGAAGGCAAGATTTGACATGAAAGACATGGGTTTAGCTGATGTGATTCTTGGAGTTAAGATTACTAGAACACAAAATGGTCTTGTGTTAAGTCAATCTCATTATGTAGATAAAATCCTTGAAAAGTTCAATGTGGGAGACACGAGTGTAGCTCAAACTCCGATTGATACTAGCCAACATTTGTCAAAGAATAGAGGTGAGGGTGTTGCTCAGTTGGAGTATGCAAGGATAATTGGCAGTCTTATGTATCACATGTCTTGTACCCGGCCGGACTTAGCATATGCTATGAGCAGGCTAAGTACATATACTAGTAATCCTAGCTCTGAACATTGGAAGAGTATGACATGATTATTAAGATATTTGAGATACACAAGGGGTTATGGACTGCATTATGGCCAAGACCTGGCTGTTGTAGAAGGATACAATGATGCTAACTGGATATCCGACATGAAAAAATTCCAAATCCACAAGTGGTTATGTGTTTATCCTTGGAGGAGCTGCTATATCTTTAAAATCCTCCAAGAAAACTCTTATAGCTAGTCTACAATGAAATCCGAGTTCATTGCTTTAGACAAAGCTGATGAAGAGGCGAAATGGTTACGCCAATTTTTGGAATATATTCGAAGATGGCCAAAACCTGTTATGGCAATTTGCATACATTTTGACTACCAATCGGCGATTGGAAGAGCTCAAAGTGCAATGTATAATGGCAAATCTAGACACATACGCCATAGACACAATACTATACGACAACTTCTCTCAAAGGGAGTTATCACCATTGATTACGTGAAGTCAAGGGATAACATTGTGGATCCACTTACAAAAGGCTTAAGCAAAGAGGTTGTATGTAAGTCTTCAAAAGGAATGGGACTAAAGCCCATGGACTAAGTTTCTATAAAGGAAAACCTATCCTAGAAGACTAGAGATCCCATGATCTAGGTTCAATCGGACAACCTAATTGTATAACTGAGGTCACTGTGGGGGAGTACTGTAAGGCCCCGTTTCGGTTCCTCAAGTTGGACGTTGAATTTACTCATAAACACAGTTCTAAATATCAGAGTTAAATAAAACTTACGCGGAATATTAAAACTTCAATAAACATTTCAAATTATTACAAAAACTTGTCTCAATTAACATCTTTTGTCTTTCAAACATAAACATTATTTAAATAAAAATGTCACAGGTCTTCAGATGCCAACTTCTTATTCTCCCACCATGTGTCCTCCTCCAGCTAGCTGCCTCATCCTACTCACCCGCGTGCATACTAAAAGCCAGCTACGCTGAGTGTGTTCTAATTAATCAAGTAGCATGCAATACTTTCTCATACTTATACATACGCATCTGAAGATACATATTATATACTTAACCTGCTTATCTTACTTTCATACATACATGAGTATATATCTTCTCTCTTTCTTTCGTTCTTTCCTTTATGCTTGAGCAACTCAAGGGTGTGCTCTAGAAACAAGCCCGTCAAGAACGCCATGATGTGACATTTGTCAATTTTTCGTATTCGTATTTGTATTGTTGAACCGACCCGTTTTGTCATTTCAATATACTTGTTTTTGAAAGGTGTCAATTTATATCATATTCAACGATTTAAAGTTCGTTTAGGCTCACTTTTTATTTGTATTGTTCAATTAACGAATCTCCGAGCCTTTAAGTTAATAAAATAATTAATCTCCAAATTATGCAGGCATAGTAAACAAATAATTAAAAGTTATAAAATTATATCAAGTTATCATTAATATTTGAAAGTTCAAGGTTCATTGTGTAAAATAAAGTTTAACATCAATTTATTTATGATTATAAAGGATAAGGGCCAAATGTGTAAATTGAATATTTAGTTATAATATAATATTAAACCACCAGCAGCCCCCCACCCTCTCTCTTTCTTTCGGTTTTCCGGCGAACTCCTCCGGCGATGACGTCAAGCTCCGGCAAACATTAAAAACTCTCTAAAACGCCAAATTAATCAAATTTTAATGATTTAATACCGTTGCACCATAACTTAATGCTTAATCAAGTCCTATTACGCGTATTAACACCCCCAACGTTCGAATTTCAACCTCAACCCGTCAGAATAATATTAAAATCTCAATAACTCGAATTAATCATCCAACGGATCAATTACAACTAGAAATAGCATCCTAACCTCGTTCTTAATGTGCTACAAACATAAAATTATAACAACAAGCTCCCTAATATCACTAAATTGTTCGTCCAAATTCGTTCCGGCCAACTCACCGTTCATCCACTTTCTGGCATCATTCGAGGTAATTGATAGATGGATTTTCATTGTTTTGATCCGTCTAATAAAACCTCTAACCTAAATCAATCAAACATGGAATTGATCTGGAGAATTGAACATCTAGGGTTAAGGGAAGAAGATGAAGTTGAACCTTTGTTTATAGTTTTTCAATTTCTATCTGTTAACAATAAAACTCTTTGGTCCAGTGGCTGTGTATGCTTTGTATGGTCATGGAGACCCGGGTTCGAACCCGGGTCACTGCAGATCCATCTTTTTATTTTTAAAAACCATTTTTATTAGTTATAATAAATTAAATATATATTTATAAATCATACAAAATAAATAAAATTAGTTTTATAGTTAAACAAAAGTTGTTTTATTTTCCGTTAGCATTTTCGTTCAAGAATCAACTTTTACAAACCCGAACCGCTCGTTAAAACTTGTAAAATATTTATATAAAATGATATATATAATGTCATTGTAACTTTATAAATTCTATACCAACAAACGTTCATACCAAAATAAAACATACCGACAACGATAGATTACGTAAACATGTTTCAAATATAATATTAATCTTATAAGTAATATTATAATAATAAGTCATGAAAATCCGTTAACTTAAATATTATTACACTTAAAAATGTGTAACAAAATACTTATAAATAAAAACGTATGAACTATAAAACCGACATATTATTCAATTAATTTAGTTAGTAACTCTCGTGTTTTTATTATTTTAGCTTGTGAGATTCCATCGTTCGGTTTCATATAACGCGCTTATTATATTACTTTCAAGTTGTCATCCAACCTCAAAGATGAGTTTCTCACACCCCTTTTTTACCTTATTAACTATTTGGGGGTAGCATATATATCTTATCAACTTTACATCTTCGTTTATTCATTATTACAAACTATAATTCGTTACATGGACTTGTGTGTTTATTTTCTTACTTGCTCAAAGATTACGTGCCCATGGTTTCGTCATTAAGTAAGATCATACGCCCCTCTATGCACTCAGGACCTCGATGTTATGAGTGGAATAGGCCCCCCCGATCCGGATCCGAGTACATTTGGTTGTTACCAAATGGAAAAGAACTTGCTTGCACTATTACAACACCAAGTTTCATGGAATTGTATGGTTTTTATGTATTTGTATCAAACTTGTATGGACTCACCAACTATTCAATTAGTTGACTTTAATATATATATATATATATATACATATGCTACAGGTACCTTCATTAGAGGATGAAATGACGAAGTATTATAATTTAGGTTTTATCAATAATAAACAAAGAAGACATGTGTTTTATTTCTTTCCTTTATATTTTCTTTATTGAACATTGTGTACTTGAGATTTGAATAAATTAATGATATGTCACGTAATAGTGTCACATGTGTTTTGAGCAATCTGTACGTCACCCGGGCGTATTCCGCTTTAGCCGGGGTGTTACATATGACACCATAAAACAATTTATCAGCTGCAAAATGGAAAAGTGATCCCATGTTAGTGCGTATGTCGTCAAGATGAAAGGGTACATCGACCAACTAAAGAAACTTGATTATCCCCTATCAGATGAAATGCCAGCGGACTTCATCTTGAACTCTCTCCCCAGCTATTACGACCAGTTCGTAATGAATTTCAATATGAATTCCTGGGTGAAGACAGTGCCAGAGCTTCATGGTATGCTAAAGACGGATGAGATGAATATTCCTACTAAAACTAATCAAGAACTGATGGTTCGATCTACTGGTGTCAAGAATCCTAAACCCAAGAACCGGGGTTATAACGGTAAAGGCAAGAAGAAGGTTATTATTGCTGCCAAGCATGCCACCAACACTAACAAGAGTGTTGCAAAGGTACCACCACCACCTCCTAAGGAGCGCCACTGCTACAAGTGCAACAATATGGGGCAATATATGCGTAACTGCCCCGAGCATCTAGCTGAGCTAGCCAAGAATAGGGCCAATGGTGAAGGATCATCTAAAGGTATTTCCATATACTTTATTGAACTTTTCACTGTTTCTAGCAACACATGGGTATTTGATACCAGATGTGGTTACCACATAATTAATGTCTTGCAGGAGCCTGAAAACTAGAAGAAACTGAAACAAGGTAGCATGGAACTCAACGTTGGTGATGGGAAGAGAGTCCCAGTTCTTGGAATTGGCACATATTGTTTTGCTTGTCCGTCTGGCCTTGTAGTTACTTTGAATAACCATTTATTTGCACCTGGTTTGACTAGAAACATTATTTCAGTTTTTTTAACAATGATTTAAGCACATTTAAAATGGTATTGCTATTTCTGCCTACTTGAATGATGTCTTTTATTTTGAGGCTAAACCTCAAAATGGTATTTATGAGATTGATGTTCAAATTAACAATAATGTATTTAATCTTTCTAAACTTATCAGATCTGGCATCAATGATACGTTTCTAAGTCATTGCCGACTTGGTCACATAAGCAAGGCACGCGTTAAAATACTCCAATGCGAAGGGATTCTTGAATCCACAGGATCAGACTCTTTTGACAACTGTGAGTCTTGTTTAGTTGGAAAACTCGCCAAGGACTCTTTCACTCATAAAAGTGAACGGCAAGGAATCTGTTAGGACTTATATATACTGATGTATGCGTCCCTTTTAGAACTATGTCTAGAATCCATGAAAGATACTTCGTTTTCTTTTATTGACGATTATAGTCGATATGATTATGTGTATCTTATGAAACACAAGCATGAAACTTTTGAAAAGTTCAAAAAGTTTCAAAACGAAATGGAAAACCAACATTTAAAAACAAATAAAATGCTTCGATCAGATCGAGGTTGAGAGTATCTCAGCTCAGAGTTCATCAATCATCTAAAGGAGTGTGGAATTGTTTCACAACTCACTCCACTCGGCACATGCCAATATAATGTCGTGAGGGAGAGGAGAAATCGAACCTTGCTAAACATGGTCTGATCGATGATGTGTAGGACTAATTCGCCTCACTCCTTTTGGAGCTTTGCCCTTATGGCCGCCGCCCGCATTGTTAATCTGGCTCCAACTAAAAAGGTAAACAAAACCCTATATGAGATATGGCATAGGCGTAATCCCAATTTGTCTTTCCTTAGAGTATGGGGATGCGATGCATATGTCACCAGTGATTATGATGATATACTCAATCCCCGCAGCGTAAAAGTTGTTTTCGTTGGGTACTATAACCAAAGCGGATATTATTTCTTCCACCCTGATACGAATTTGATTTATATCAAAAGGAAGGGCCACTTCCTCGCGAAATAAATTCACGATCATTGAACTGAAAATAATAATGTCGATCTTGAAGAAATTCAAGAACCGCAAACAACAGCTGAGGAAGTTGGAGCTTCTGATCAACAAGATGTTGTTGCTGATACATCAGACGTAAACACGAGTGTTCGCAGAAGTAGTAGGACTCGGATACCAAATTCTAAGTACCTATGGCATCTAGATGGTCCCGAAGTCCTATTAGTAGCCGAGTCAAATGACGAACCTACTAATTATAAATTTGTTGTCTTAAATCCGGAATATGAGAAATGGCAAGAAGCCATGAATGCCGAGATGCAATCTATGCATGACAATCAAGTCTGGAACCTGGTTGAGCTACCCCCCGAAGGTCGGGCAGTAGGGAGCAAGTGGATTTTCAAAAGAAAAACTGACATGCATGGAAATGTACAGACCTATAAAGCACGACTAGTAGTAAAAGGTTTTACTCAAACTCAAGGGGTTGACTATGATGAAAATTTCTCGCCTGTTTCTATGACTAAGTCAATAACGATATTACTTGCCATAGCCGCGTATTATGACTACGAGATATGGCAAATGGATGCCAAAATCGCTTTTCATCATGGACACCTTTTGGTATATGTTTATATGGTTTAGCCTGAAGGTTTTGTCGATCCTAAATATCCTAATAGGGTGTGCAAACTAAATAAGTCCATTTATGGACACAAACAAGCATCTCGCAGCTGGAATCTATATTTTGATGAGAAAATCAAAGAGTTTGGTTTTATCAAAAATGAAGATGAGCCTTGTGTTTACAGAAAGGCTAGTGGGAGCACTATATCATTCCTCATCTTATATGTGGATGATATACTGATAATTGGAAACAACATCCTATGCTTAAGGAAGTTAAGCACTGGTTAGGATCTTGATTCGCAATGAAAGATCTTGGTGAAGTTGCTTATATTCTGGGAATCAAGATCTACCGAGATAGGTCTATGCGGCTTCTAAGTCTATGTTAAAGTACATACATAGACAAGGTCATGGCACGCTTCTCAATGGATAATTCCAAGAAAGGAGCTCTTCCCATTGCTAAAGGAACTGTGTTATGCAAATCGCATTCTTCGGCAATGGACATTGAGACAAAACACATGCAAGCAATTCCATATGCTTCAGCGATTGACTCTATCATGTACTCTATGTTAAACACTAGACCTGACGTCTCGTATGCTTTAAGCATGACTAGCCTTTTTCAGCAAAGTCTTGGCGTTGCCCATTGGACTGCAGTGAAGAACATTCTAAGGTACTTGAAAAGGACCGAGGATATGTTCTTAGTGCTTGAAGGAGTGGAAGAGGCGCACACTATAAGGTGTTACACTAATGCTAGCTTCCAGACTGACCGAGATGATTCTCGCTCATAATCAGGATTTGTATTCACTCACATTGGAGAAGCTATTTATTAGAAAAGCTCTAAGCAAAGTGTGGTGGCAGATTCCACCACTGAGTCTGAATACATAGCTGCATCAAATGCTGCTAAGGAAGCTACTTGGATAAAGAAGTTCATCACTGACCTCGACGTGGTTCCGAGTATTGATAAACCAATCGAGGTGTCCTGTGATAACACAGGTGCAATTGCTCAGGCCAAAGAGCCCGGATTTCATCACTGAGCCAATCACATTCTAAGGAATTTCCACCTTATACGGGAAATACTAGAACAAGGTGACATCATAATAAGCAAAGTAGACACACATCAAAACCTAGCAGACCTGTTCACTAAGCCGATGAATCAGGACAAGCATGACCAACATAGGAATGCTATCGGAATTAGATTAGCTAGTCATTTTTTTGATTTAGTATTTGAATATATGATATTTAAACAGTTATACATTTTAGTTCTCTTTTGATTTAATGGTCAAATGCAAACACTGAATATTATAACCGTGTTCATTTTAGCACGTTTAATCCATGAATATTGTATTCTAAATTATCCGTAGTCGCTCAGACTAGTGGGAACGATTCTGAACTAAGACTATTCTGACTTTGGACTCAAGGAGTTGACTTCCAAACTCACATACCTCATTATGAATGACGTTGGATGTAACTCGCATCAAATCATCTTCATTGATCTTAGTCATCAGATGTATTTGATATTGGTATACTCATTTAGTATTCTTATACCCGAGATACATATTAGAACTTTCGTTTACTAAAGGCTATTCATTGATCATCGTAAACCGCTGTCACGTAACTGCCGGCTATAAAGGCATTGGGAATATTCTGAAGTTTAGAGGGAGTTTTATGTAATCAAGAAGGGATTCTGTACTCTTAGATGAATGTAGCAGTTAGATATCTTGGCGCCTTCGTTGATTCAAACTGGTAAAGTGTGAGGCCTCACCTAAACTTACTGTGTGTTCGATTGGACCACTTTGACTCATGAACGAAAACGATACTGATTGAACGCCATATGAGATCAATCTTATCCATGTCTCATTGTTCAATTGGTTTATTATACGAAAATAATAGATGACAACGATTAATATATGTTCATTATCTTGCAATAGTCTATTTCAAGATCTTTTGGTTAATGAATTTAAAATTTCATAACCTGTTGGGGGGGGCAACTATGTGTAGCTAGAGCACCGCTGGCTGTCGGCATTGATCAACTTAACCAGACCATCCAAGTGGGAGACTGTTGGAATTATGGACCGGCTAGTTTAAGTCAACGCGACCGACCGGGTTATGACCCGTGAGAGTTACACCTTGGGTAACGAATGTGAAACCCACTTAAGTTTGTTAACCGAGATTGACATATTAAAGAGATAATATGGAATGGTCTTTGGAGTTAGAGATAGGCTTTGGAGTTAACCTAATATCATAAAAGAGATACACAAGTACTAAACCCTAGCCACCATAAGTGCTATCATCCTCTCTTTCTCTCTACCCTAGTCGCCGGCCTCCCAAGCTTCGCTGGACACCGCCGTTGTCTGCCGTGGGCTGCCACGGCTGATATCCGATCTTTGCTGCCGCCGTACACCTGCTGCCTCTGCCACCAAGCTGCTGCCGCTGCTGTCTGATGCAGCGGTAAAACGAGAATGAAGATCGATCACGTTGATTCAATCGAATACCGTGATGAACTTCCAAAACCCTAAAATCCCACCCAAAGGTCAGGGAAATTGAAGAGAAAAAGTAATTATTATCAAATTCAAGTCTAACTTTTGGAATTACATTACAAGCATATAAAAATACTTCCAAATATGAAATGGGCCTAAAATGGGCCATGGGCCAAACACAAACCCAAAAACAAAAAGATAAAAAGTGCTGAAAAAAGATAAAAAGGCCCAAAAGTTTATTTAGGAGGAATTTTTGGGCTTCTTACAGGGGCCAAACTGCTATAGGCATTTTCAACAATGTGCTCCTCGTCTCAAGCTTCGATTTGACTGGTAATGGGCCTGAAACGAAGCTTCATGGGCCAAGTTATGCCCGTTTTCGTGAGCCACCCTATGTTGCGCGATCTTGGGCTTCCATAAACATAATAGCCCGGTCTTCAATACTTGGGCCCACATCATTCCCTCCTGGATAGAAAAAATTCGACCTCGAATCCGCAACATCTTCATCCTCAGAAGTGTCCCCGTAATAAGGTAGTAAATGCTTCACATTAAACACATCGGAACAACGAACGTGACTCAGTAGTTTTAAACGATAAGCATTTGAGTTTATTTTCTCCACAATTTCCACGGGTCCAATCTTTTTAGCCGATAACTTGTTGTAGTCCCCAACAGAAAAACGATCTTTTGTCAAAACAGCCCAGACAAAACCACCTTCTTCAAATTCAACATGTCTTCGCTTTTGATCAGCAGCTTGCTTGTACTTTGAATTGGCTCGAACCAGGTTGTCATGCTCGTCTTTGTGAATATCATGTAGCCTTTCAACAAAATTCTTCACCTTTTTGGGTACAGCAGTCGCTGCCGCTGCCATAAGCCACCACCGCCGCTACCACCGTGCACCGCCACCGTCGGTTTTAATCTCGTTTGGTCACCTAGCGTTATTCGTTAGCTCTCGGTGTCTCAACTGGTTTTTTATTAACCGAGGTAAACTTAAATAATGTCGTGATTATTATTTATTTACTTTGGTTGTTTCATTTCGTGCTCGTATTGTCTGTAACCTGATCCTGTACGGTTCCTAAAAGTGATGATTACTTGTTTTTGTATTCCGCTGCGCATTCATTTATTAATATGATTAATAATTATGAAACCAATTTTATTAAATCGGGTTTAAAAGTTAAATCGTTGACTGATCACCACTGTAGCCCAATAACGACAACTTGACAAGATATTTCTTCCTTGGAGTTCTTTTTAAGCTGTTGTTTCCTCCTCCCCACCAAAAAAATGTTGAAATCGCCACCACACCGATTACCTTCACACATCATACAAGTCAGATGAATATTTAGTTGTTAGTCAGTTACGGACAATAGCGAAACCATAACATTCTAGCCATGTTTTCTCTACGACGAGTCTAACTCTTGTTTTTTCTTAAAAAGAATATTAGTTATATTATATTCATAAAAATTAATGAAAGTTATGTTCGCTACTACTTACGGCGAATCTAGTTTCACATATACAAATCAGATTAAATATATACCCCTTGTCCCATTAAAAGTGTCGATATTTCCTTTTAATTTGTCTCATTACAAATGTCAACTTTCAAAATTTATTAGCCAATCTTCAAGTTTACCCTTAAGCGCATACAACTAGAATTAATAAACAGTATTGATTGACCCAATTTTCAAGGGCATTATTGTCACTTGTAAAACAAAAAGTGTAATCATTCAATCTACCTTGAACTTTGTGTTCTTAAACCATGACACTTAAAGAGGGGCGGAAGAAGTAATTTTCAATTACTTACAAATAGTAGCATGACCAGAACATGTTTTAAGCGAGTAAACTCGGTTTAGTTCGGTTTTGGTTCGGTCCTTGACTCGGAATGATACCGAGGATGTTTGCCACATACACAAATACCATAGAACTATAAAAATGATTTTAGAAGTTATAATATTCAAATCTTACATAAACATGCTTATTAAACTATTTAAAACAAAACTAGTAAACAAGAGTACGGTTTTGGTTCGATTCTCAATTCGGGATAAAACCGAAGCTAGTGACCACATACCCAATACCATGGAACTCATTTAACATGACTTAGAAAATAAACTACTTATAATTTAAACAAGACTAGTAAGCATTAAAAGAAAATATAGTATAATCAAGGACTATAATGAGTCCTCCATGTAGCCTTGCCTTGTAGCGTATCACCTCAACCGACCATGGCCGGAGAAGGTGAAAGCCGAAGAAAACAAGGGGTGCATATTATATATATGTTGTATCACAAGCTTCAAATACTAAGTAACAAAACAAAAAATAAAGAATGGTTCTTGTTGATTATTAAGAGACCTTGACGAGATGGAGTTGTGTTCTTTGTTTGGGAAAGAAAAGATGTGAATGAACAAGGTGAAATGAAGAAGATAAGTTTGTTTATATAGGTTAATGGTCAAAGTTTATTTCCATGTTTTATATCAAGACTTGCATGTGTTTTAAAGGTTAAACAAGTCAAATGATACAAGCAAACAACCAAAAATCCGGATTGTGACTACAGGTGTGGGGAGGCGCCACGCGACCAGGCCACCTCCTTTGGCCGCGCGCCACGCCACGACATGTACATAAACTTGATCATAGTCCCAATTTTCACTAAATGATTACATTTATGGGAAATCGGTCATAGACCACGAGATTGAAATAAAAAAAGTAAACTGATTCAATAATGTAAATATGAATAACAAACGAAAATCGTTCAACAATCAACAAATAGCCAAACTCAACTATAAACTTTATAAATAACCCTCGAAAGAATTTGATACATAAAATTATATCCAAATAGAATAATATATATAAAAGTATATGCATGAAGGGAAAAAACAAGACAAAACTTGCGATGTTTGTCTTCTCGAAAGTGGGCTTGCGGTATGAAGGCTATGGTGAGGGCGACACCATTATTTCTTAACTGAAACTCATTGGCGTTGACAAGAAGGGAAAAAGAATGATTTTTTAGATTCGTTTAAGTTTGTGAAATTTGATTGCAAAACGTAATGCTTATATAATAAAAAATTCTTTGCTAGCGCTAAAGTTTACGAAACTTTATAATAGAAATAGCCTCAAGGGCTTAACGTAAAATGTTTTATTTTATTTTATTTTAAATATTTTGTTTTTCAATTTGAATAATAATAATAATAATAATAATAATAATAATAATAATAATAATAGTGGTAATAATACTAATAATAATCATGATAATAGTAATGATTATTATGATTATTATTATTATTATTATTATTATATTATTATTATTATTATAAGAGAAAATTCTCAAAATGTCTCATTTTTAGAGAAAGATTTCAAATATGTCTCTTCAAAATTCAAATTTCTTCATTGTTCCTTTATTAACTCGTCTTCGGTTCTACGTTAGGAAATCGAGACGATATGTTTCTTAACTTGCCGCCTCCCCTCCATATTAGCTCATAACTCGTCGCCTCCCCTCCATGTTAGCTCAAAACCTATCGCATCAGCTCAATGTTAGCTCAAAAACTCGTCGCCTCCACCCTGTGTTAGCTAAAAAAAATCTACATTCTTTACTAAAAACATGGACCCAAAACTTAATTAAAAAATATTTGAATATTTTAAATTTTATTGGTTTTTAAGTTCTCGTATATTGAATTTTGGATAATAATATGATTTAGAAAATTCATGCATACCATCAAATTATTTTATGTGTACCTTTCTTAGATATATTTTTTAAATAACAAGATATATTAGATTTAATTTTTAGCTAACATAGGGTGGAGGCGATGGGGTTTTGAGCTAACATGGAGCGTAGGCGATGGGTTTTTAGCTAATATAGAGGGGAAGCGACGAGTTATGAGCTAATATGGAAGGGAGGCGACGAGTTATGAAACATATCGTCTCGATTCCTAACGTAGAGCCAAATACGAGTTAGTAAAGGGACAAAGAGGGAATTTGAATTTTAAAGGGACATATTTGGAATCTCTCTTTAAATTTCGGACATTTTGGGAATTTTCCCTAATAATAAACCATTTGATTTGACTTAAAGTCTTTATGAAGAAAACCAACTCGATTAATTGCTTGTTAATTAGCTATTTTAAAATAATTGAGAATTTAAAATTATAGGTGTAAGGTGTTCATAAAAAAATGAATACAGAAAAACATGCATGGGTTAAAAAAATATATATCTATGTTTAACGAGTATGAAGGAACTAAGCATTGGTGCAAGGCTACGTGTGAATTACAAGTTGTCAAAGAATGAGGTTTAAGGTTTTGCATTGCGAAAAGAGGTTAGGCCTTCTGAAAAATAATGGGCGTGTTTGGGTCCCTACAATGGTAGCATGCTTGAAGCGCGAGCATATGGTAATGCATATGGTTGGGATACATGGTTGGGTAACAGGTCATGGGAATAAATGAGTGGTGTTGTATAGGTTCTTTGGTAAGAGATGGTGGCTGAAACTATCACAATTTGGAGCATTTCGACATTGTAGAGTGATTGATTGGTTATGTATACACGAGCTATTCAAAGGTGGAGTTCATGTGTATGGATTTTTGGTTGGGTTGGCTTTGGGTATCTTGGGTTTGTGTTGTGTTTTGAAGTGGTTAGGGCATAGATTTAGTGATTGCGCTTGTTGTTGTGGTTGGTGTTAATGAGTTTTTGGTGTATTTGGGTCATCTTGGTTGACGGCCAATTTCAAGAAAATCTGGGTTATCACTTTGCGGGTTGGGTTTCGAGGGCGACGTCGAGGAAAACGAGAAGACATGTTGTGAAGCAGAAAGGATTCTTGTGACATGGGGCGTAAATATGAAATTCGTATTAACAACCAAAACAAACATCAGAATCAATCTATATAAATCTTAAAAAAATAAGTAAAGAAATAAAATCACATGAAATAAAACTTACATAGAAATTAGAAGCTCATTTCCATAAAAATCTCACAATTTTTTTAATAACCATATGAATATTATATCAAACTTAATATAAGTTGTGAAATCGATTTGAAAAACGAGTGTTCATGTACCATCATGACTCTTCGTATTTAAATTCAATCCATAAGAGTAAACGAATATATACAAATAAAGAAAACGAATTGAAAATCGACTATTCATGCATCACCATTACCTTTCGAATTTTCAATTTTAAACCAGAATAGTAAATGAATATAGTAATAACATAATCGAATTAAAACTCAACTATTCATGTATCACCATGACTTTTCTAATTTTCAATTCTAAACCGTAATAATTAATGAATATATAAATAAAGAAAACAAGTTGAAACTCGATTGTTCTCGTATTTCAACACAAAAGTCAAAATGTTTAATCAAATCGAACCGAAAGCTGGGTGTTCGTGTATCACCATGACTTGACAGACTTTCAATTAAAACACCTTGTAAAACGTTGAGGGTCGGGTTCACACGTCGCATTACCACCATGACTAGTGTGACATCCTTAGAAGTGCAACCATATTCCTTTACAAAAAGAGGACATGGTCACGTAGAAAGCTTTAAAATTCTGATTCATATGGCGTTGAATGTCGTATGCTTTGGCCTAATAAGTTTCATGCCCTTTTCCAAACTCTCCAGGTAATCAACCAGGTCTCGCGTCTGATTGGGATTTATGCGCATTACTTATCCTTAGGATTCAATAACCTTGGTGTAAAGAGTTTAAAAAACAAGCACGATCCCCTTCTAGTTACGGCATACCCGCCACGTACAACCATCTTTAAGAAGAAGAAATATCGGAAATCGAAAAGAAATTGATTGTTTAATATGTTTTAAAATCTTTGTTTTAGGCATAAGCCTTGGAATTTGTGTGTGTGCTCGTGTATATGAGGCGTAAATGAATCAACAATAATAAAATAATATGCATGTGCATTGAACAATCAAATAGGGCCCACATAATTCCTAATCATCCAATCCTAAACAAATAATTAAAATAAGTTATAACCAACTAGAACACTACGCCTAATGTCCTATCTTATAATCACGACTTTGATACCAATCTGTAACACCCCAACTAAGGCGAAAACGGCTGAGTGTGACGTAGAGATTACTCAAAACATATGTGACACTATTATGTGACAATATTATCATTAATTGATTTAAAATTCAAATACACAAGTTCGAAAGTAAAGAGATACACGAAAGGTAAAAACAATGAAACAACTTGTCCACTTATTTAAATATCTTATAGTTCTAATTTTTTCGCAATTTCATCCTCTAATAAGTGTACTTGTAGCATACATATAAAATAAAGTCAACATATTGAATAGTTGTTGAGTTCACAAAAGTTTGATATAAATACATAAAAATAATACAATTCCATGAAACTTAGTGTACTAATAGCGCAAGCAATGTCTTTTCCAACTAGTAACAACCAATGGACTTAGATTGGGGGTCCCTTTTACACTCATAACAACAAGTTTCTTAGTGGAAAGGGGGCGTATGATCATACTTATTGAGGAAACCATGAGCACATAATCTTTGAGCAAGTAAACACACAAGTCAATGATAAGGAATTGTATTTTGAATATACGAAGCGAAGTAAAACTAAATATTTTGTTAGGATATGTATGCTACCCCAAAAGTAAAAGCGTAAAAAAGGGTGTGAGAAACTCACCTTTGAGATTTCAAGATAACTTGTAAGAATGCTGAAAGCGAGTTCAAGGAAAACCGAAGCGATCAAATGTCACGAACTATAAATGAATATATAAGAAAATTAAGACTAGCTAACGAGATTTAACTAACTTTGGTTTTAGATATGTTGCAATATTTTAATATGTATTTTAATATCTTAAAGCATTTAAATATCTAAACTTTAACAAAATTTTAACGGTTTATAATTATTTTAATATTGTTTAACTATTAATTTAACATAGGTTGGGAATTATAATGTTTATAAAATATTGACTTTTAACGGTATTTAATCTGAAAATAACTACGTTAGCGGGTTATAAAGTTTGTATTTAGTATTATAATATTATCCAAGTTTGTACGAGATTTCAACGGAAATAAAGTTGGGTTTTGGATGGAAAAATGATAAATATAATTTTTAACTAATGTATTTAACTTAAAAGGATTTTAATTTGAATTATAATAGTTTTTAATAATTTTATTTGATTTTTAAATATCAAAATAAGGAAAGGTTTTTTAAAAAAAATGTCCTGACCCAAGTTCAAACCCAGGTCCTATAGTTGATACACTCAAGAACTAACCACGTGACCAACTTGAATGTTTGTTAACATAACATAAATAGAAAATATAAATATTAACATTCATTAACATTCATACTCTTCTTCCTCCCCAATTAAACCCTAGGTTTCAATTCGTCAAATCCGTTCTATGTTTGTTTAATCTTTTGTTAGGGGTTTTGTTACAAGGCTAAAAACTATAACAATGCGTATAAAAATTACCTTGTATCCATACGAATTGACGGAGAACCGTAGTTGGCCGGAGTCGCACTTTGATGAACAATTACGGGATTATGGAGAATATATTAGTGTAAAATGATGTTGTGGATGAGTTTAGGTGATGATTTACATCCTATTTATAGGCTCAATTGAAGTGTATGGGTTTGATTGCTTGTTATTGGGTTTTAATATAATTTCCGGTGGGTGACGACTATTATAAGTTTTAGATGACCCATTAATCGTTGATATGTCGCGTTATGGACAATTATTAAGATTGTCATTATGGTCAAATGTCACACCCTCAAATTTCGACTAACGGAGTTTAGCCGTGAGGCGTGTGACATACCAGGATCTAGCTCATTTGTTATACCAAACATCCAATTCAAAATATTCAAATGTTATTTAAGTCTCATTCAAACATGAGAAAACAAAAACCAAACCATACAGTTTAAACAAAAACCAAACCATACAGTAAATGGTTTAAAATAATAAACCATGTGCTCAAACATGCACATCACATCAAATGTAAACAATGTGAAATAAAAGTTCATGCAACAACTGTGACTCCTGACATAGGCAATGCAACTCACTCCTTAGCACATCTAGCAACCTGGGCAAGTATAAATACTCAAGAGTCAACACGAGGTTGGTGAGTTCATAAGTTGTAGTAAAAAGTAGTATATACATTATAGATAGTATACGTAGCATAAGTAGCGTATGTATAATCATTACTATTATCATTATCATTATTATCATGATTATTATTAGTATTATTACCACTATTATTATTATAATGATCAGTGATTATTATTATTATTATTATTATTATTATTATTATTATTATTATTCCAATTGGAAAACAAAATATTTAAAATAAAATTAAACATTTTACTTTAAGCCCTTGAGGCTATTTCTTTAATAAAGTTTCGCAAACTTTAGCGCTAGCAAAGAATTTTTTATTATATAAGCATTACGTTTTGCAATCAAATTTCACAAACTTAAACGAATCTCAAAAATCATTCTTTTTCCCTTCTTGTCAAGGCCAATGAATTTCAGTTAAGAAATTAATGGCGCTGCCTTCACCATAGCCTTCATACCGCAAGCCCACTTTCGAGAAGACAAACATCACAAGTTTCGTCTTGTTTTTTTCCCTTCATGCATATACTTTTATATATAGTATTCTATTTGGATATAATTTTATGTATCAAATTATTTCGAGGGTTATTTATAAAGTTTATAGTTGAGTTTGGCTATTTGTTGATTGTTGAACGATTTTCGTTTGTTATTCATATTTACATTATTGAATCGGTTTACTTTTTTTATTTCAATCTCGTGGTCTATGACCGATTTCCCATAAATGTAATCGTTTAGTGAAAATTGGGACTATGATCATGTTTATATACATGTTGAGTTGATACTTATATTTACTATTACACGAATCGTTTTGGATGTTTGTTTGGTTTTCTTTCCGCTCAGTGTTTACCTGAATCATTTTGTTATTTTTGATCTCAATGTTTCATCAATTCGAGATTAATGTTTTGATATCGAAGCTTCAACTATATACTTTGTTAATGTTGCCTTTATTCATATGGATATTTTAACGGAAATTTTCATTTGCTAAAGCGTGTCATTATTGACTCTAAGAACTTAATCTGTTTTGATATTAAAGTTTCATTTATCTATTTTATTCTAATGCGTTATCGACTTACACTACGTGAAAAACGACTTTTAGCCACACATGTGGTCTGGGCGATTTGCCACACTTCGGCTTAAATGTGTGGCTAAAAGGTCTTTGACCGCGTTTGAAAACCTTCCTGACTAGTTTTGACTACACATGTTTTTCTTCATGTGACTATTCTATACCGACTCGGGTACTTTTCGCCACACTTTGAAAAAATAATGTGACATAAGCTAGCCACATTATAAAAATGTGTAGCGAAATGTGACCTACAGTCATAGTTTGTTTGTTATTTGATACATGTGACCAAAAACACATATATTAGCCACACTCTAAGAGAAAAACTGTGACATTTAACTAGCCACATGTTTTAATAGTGTGGCCAAATGTGACTAACGGCTATTGTATTGATAAGAGATGTGTCTAAAAGGTAAAAGATATAGCCACTTATATTAAGTTGTGTGACCAAGTGTCACATTTGTTAGCCATATTTATTAGTGATGTGGCTAAAACCTTAAAACATATGACCACTTATACGAGGGTGTGTGACCAAAGAGTAGTTTAGTTTTATTTTTCCTAAGTTTTTTATTGTCACGGATACACTTATTATGTGTGGCTATAAGTGATAAATGGTTATAGTTAAATATTTTTAAGTGTTTCTAAATGTAATTAATGGCCACACGGTAAATTGATGAGTGGCTAGGTAATCATTGTCTTTCCAGTTCCTTGTGCCGCCAATATCAAATTGTCAGGGAGATGTACCGGATTCCGATGGTGTTTAAATACCACTCAGGGTTTCCGATTCCCCCGTTGCCTCCAATCCATAAAATCACAATCTAGCACTTTTCGAAAATGGCTGCAAGTTGGATTGTTCGAGAACAACGTCAGGCTGCACCCATCTACTACGACCCCACCTTCTTCACCATCTTTTAACACTTTGATTCTAGCGTCCGACAGAATCAAAGGGTGAGGTATGTGGACTGTTTTCACCCTCAAACCTTCACGTACCAACAAGTTAACCGAATGGTTAGGTTTCTTGGGTACACCACTGCTGACTATTTCAGCATTGTGATGGAAGTCCGGGGCATCGAGGTTGCATGGATTGGGTTACTCCATAGAGGACTTCAAGGCTGTGTCCGTTTATGGGGCATTACATACTGAGGTGAACCTTCACCTACGAAGGCTTAAGGACTCCACCTACACCTCGGACGACATGTGGGAGAGGATCATGCATTTTTGGACGCCAGAAGAGAATCAGATAATAGATATGGATGTAGATTCAGATCCGGAATCTGATGGTAGGTCTTAGCTAGTAATTTGTAATTAGTTTTTTTTATAATGTAATGTAAATTAATCATTAACTATAAATATAATTAATACATTTTGGTTATTCTATTAAAATATGTGTTGATGATGACTGTCACTGCATGGAAATAAAGTGGATTAACTATGACAACATGATGCTGTATTTTATATTTATTGTTTATTTGATTTCAGCATTACACTTGATGTTTGAATGTGTGTATTTAGTTAATATCTGTTTGAACTTAACCAAATGAAATAAACTTGCACTTCTATTTGAACTTGATACCAATTGACCAAAATAGCCAAAATATGAAATGAATTCAACAAACCGGCATATATAAGTAGTATTAGTATTAAAAACAACCAATATTTCTTTACTTTGAATTAATAAGTACAAAGTAAAGACTGGTGATATCATGTATTAAAACTAAATTTAAACATTATTGACATCTAACTAGACGAACAAACTATTGTATCAATGTACACAACTGCTGGGCTTGAAAATAAAATGCTAATCGACAACCCTGACATCGGTGTCCATCGCCATAATATGTCTTATGGAACCCTCAGTTATTGTAACCAGCGTTTCTTTGTAGGTGCTCTCTGATGATCAACTACCTCACCAACAGTTCTGTAACAATAGACAGAACTGTGACATTTGTCAATTTTGGATAACTTGTTTGTACAATTAAACTGTAAACTGACCCGATTTACTAATAATGGGTTTTTATGTTACATAATCATCTCATACTTCTCGGATTTCGAAAACACCTTTTTACGACTTTTAAAACACATCGAAAATGACCAAACGACTCGCAAAACCAACCAGACCAGACCACCCCACCCCCTGACCACGCCATGGCGCACGGCCAAAGGAGGTGGTCTGGTCGCGTGGCGCCTCCCCACACCTGCAGTCACAATCCGGATTTTTGGTTGTTTGTTTGTATTATTTGACTTGTTTAACCTTTAAAACACATGCAAGTATTGATATAAAACATGGAAATAAACTATGACCATTACCCTATATAAACAAGCTTATCTTCTTCATTTCACCTTGTTCATTCACTTCTTTTCTCTCCCAAACAAAAAACACAACTCCATCTCTTCAAGTTCTCTTAATAATCTACAAGAACCATTCTTTATTTTTTGTTTTGTTACTCAGTATTTGAAGCTTGTGGTACAACATATATATAATATGCACCCCTTGTTTCCTTCGGTTTTCACCTTCTCCAGCCATGGTCGGTTGAGGTGATACGCTACAAGACAAGGCTACATGGAGGACTCAGTATAATCCTTGATTATACTATATTTTCTTTTAACGCTTACTAGTCTTGTTTAAATTATAAGTAGTTTAGTTTCTAACTCATGTTAAATGAGTTCCATGGTATTGGGTATGTGGTCACTAACCTCGGTTTTATCCCGAGTTGAGAACCGAACCAAAACCGTACTCTTGTTTACTAGTTTTGTTTTAAATAGTTAAATAAGCATGTTTATGTAAAATTTGAATATTATAACTTCTAAAATCATTTTTATAGTTCTATGGTATTTGGGTATGTGGAAAACATCCTTGGTATCATTTCGAGTCAAGGACCGAACCAAAACCGAACTAAATCGAGTTCACTCCCTAAAACACACAAGTGTGGTTTGGGCCACCGAAACTCATCTTTTCTTTAAGATTGTATTTTAAACTAATTTTAAGTTATTTTCTCAACATACTTGGTGTGTCGGAATCCAACTTGATCTTATAACAAGTTTGGACCAGTGAAACCAAATACTCGCTTAACGAACGTTAAGGTTCTTCACAATAGAACTATATACTTGGTTAAGTCTTTTAATTTTTTATTGAGTTATCTCATAACATTTATCACTTTGGAAAGTTGACTTTGAGTTTGGTTAATTATCAAGACTCGAATTGATAAATCCGAACACTCGATTAAAACCTCGTTTTGGTATTTATATAACAAAGGGTCTTGCAATAGTGTATTATAACTCACATGATTACTTGACATAGGTTGAGTAATATTTATGAATGGAGTACCAAGACCCGGTTTTGAGTAAACTTATTTTTCAAGAAACATGTATTTAAATTCTCAAATATTTACATTTTAAACCATAAACTTTATTTATTTACTTTACTTGTCATATATTTTACTTTAAACCCTTTCAAGACTACTTATTAACTTAAGACCCGTTTAATCTAGGTATTGCTCATTAAACCGATCTATGATTATTCACGAATCAATCTTTCAAGTTACCTAGTTAACGTGAGTACATTTCATCCCCCGTTTTCACTTTTATACTTTCTTGGTAACATGCATACTTATTCAAAACAAGAATGATTTAATATACTCGATCCTCAAACCACAAACTTTAGGGTGTATGATACTTAGAATACTTGATCTATTGTGTGTTATATGTTTCATATGCTTTACGTGCACGGGTGTTTATTTTTATGTTGTTGTTGAGCCTAAATAAGTAGAATAGGGCCTCATTATCCAAGTATGTCGGTTGTTACCGATTAAAAAGGATCCTCATTTACATATGTTTTATATACCATGATTGATGCTTTTATTTATAGTCTCATATACGTTTGTGGATTTCGCTCATATTATATATACTCAAAACTATGAAATTGATCACCAACATACGTGTTGACAAATATTATTTTATGCATTGTTACAGGTTTGATTATTACTTGACATGGAGTTCGAAGACGCCATTCTATTTGGTACCTCTAGGTTATTAGAAGAATGAACAATATTTATTTTTTGTATTTGGTGTTTATTTGAATGAACGATATGTGCTACTTTGATGATTGAATGAACTTAATGAGTTGATTAAAAATATTGTCACTTTAATAGTGTCTTGTGTTCATGGGCAATCCGTTGCACCCCAGCATGTTCCGCCGCCTTCGGTCGGGGTGTGACAAGAACTGCTGTTTTTAAATCAGCAATTCTATGCAGGGTTCAATCTTCATTACAAATAGTTGTAGGCTTTTCCCCGAGCCTCCAGTAATCATCCAGGGACTCATTACGAAGAAGTTGATTTGGTTGTACACGTGGCAATCTATTACCCTCATGAGGGAAAGTTGCCATACTAAATTCCTCATCGACCTCGTCATACGAATGTCTATAATTCTTGGGTGGAGTCATGAGGACAACATGCTTTTTCTATCCATCTGATCTTGAACCTAAAACACCTGGCGTTCTTGCGAGGCCAATATGAACGGATCATCCTTGTTACCAAATTTGTTTAGGTCGACCGACGTGTAAACAGTAATATCATGTTTGACATTTTACGGTTAACCCATCGGCACATGAAGAACGTAATTCTTTTAGTATGATAATCTAGGACCCATGTCTCTTGTAAAACCCCAAAATAAAAGTTTTGTCCATAGGTCACAACGTCTTTTTTGATGTGCATGTCATCCGCCTATACACTAACTCCAATGTTCTGGTAAACTCTACCATCATAAGATTTTGTAGGAAATGCAAAACCGTTGATGTCGTATGAGTCGTATTTGTATACGTTGCGGTGTGCTCCGTCTGCAATCCACTTTACGGTTTCCGATATAGAACCTGGGGAGACCGCTAACTCTCTTTCAACCTGAATTTCATTGCAAGGATTACATTCATCTACATTGCAGAAACTATTAAAGATATTTAATAGTTATAGAAGACTTAATATTTTGATCTACCTTGTCCCGTAACCAGTCACCAAACTTTAAAGTATGCTCCTTCTCCAGCAATGCTTGTCATTTACCAGGCATTTGGTTTTTCAAAGAGGTCTTGTGTTGTCTGCAAGTAGGAGTATAATATATTGTGAATTAATATATATATATATATATGTATATTAGAGTATATATGTAAGTAATACTTACTCGATATACGACTCTATTTCGGGCGTATTCTGTAGCACATTGAAATGTGCTCTCTTGAAGAGATCAGGAGAAACTTCAACTGATTTAGCGCTTGTGACAGGAATTGTCTCCCCATTATCATCATGCTTATCATGTGGAATGTCAACAGTACTCTTGATGCTTTTTTGGTATTCGCTGAGAAACTCGATTGTTTCTTCCACAATGTTCTCCTCAACAATGCACCCTTCTGGATAAGTTTTGTTTCGCACATGCCCTTTGCTAACCTTCATACATCTTTCATAGGGATACATCCAAAGAAAGCATGGTGGCCAACATAATTTTATCTCTCTAACAAGGTGCACGGTTAAGTGAACCATGACATCAAAAAATGATGGAGGAAAGTACTTCTCCAGCAGGCACAGTATAACTATTTGCTCTTCCTACATCTTATCAAGCTCTTCTACAATAATGTATTTGATACAAATTGACTTGAAAAAAAAAACAAAGTCTGATTATAGCATTTCTCATTGGTTATGGCATGATGGACCATATTGCAAGGGGTGGAAACTGTTGCATAAGCATGTGATAATAATGTGATTTAAGGCCTTGTAGCTTACTTTCTTTAAGATTCACCAAACTAGAGAAGTTAGAACAATACCCTAGTGGAGCCTTCAGTTTATACAATGTTTCAAGAAACATGTCTTTTTCTTGTGCTGATAATGTGAAGCATGCTGCAGGCAGTTCTGTATTGTTGCCTTTTGCTTTTGGTTGCAACTCCTTTTTAATCCCTAAAAACTCCAAATCCTTTCTAGCTGCCAATCCGTCTTTTGCCCTATCGGGAATGTTCAGCAACGTCCCGACAATACTCTCTGCCACATTCTTTTCAACATGCATCAAATCAATACAATGTTGGACAGGTAAATGCTTCCAATAGCTGAGCCGTTGGTACCATATGTTTAACTTCTTCCAATATGGCTGCGGCGTTATGTTATCCCTTTTTCTCTTACTCCCACTTAGAGATTCTGATCCCTTTCCCCGTGCATTCTTAATGTTTTTGGCCTCATCGTATATCTCTTCCCCTTTCATAGACTCTTTAGCGGTTCTCATCTCTTCTTTTCCATTGAACATCTTTGTTTGTTTTCTGAAAGGGTGGTCATGTGATAGATACCTTTCGTGGGCAGCATAACTCTGCTTCTTTGTGTGATAAAGTCGAACACACTGAGTGTCGCCCAGACACACTACACAACCTTTGAATCCACTGTAAGGGAAACCACATAGTGTACCAAGAGCAGGTTAATCGTTAATCGTCCATAACACAACTGCACGTAGTGTAAACATATCTTGTTTATATGAATCATATTCTTGCTCCCTGACATCAAATAAAGATGCTATATCGTCAATTAAAGGCTGTAAAAACACATCAATATTGTCTCCTGGCACTCCGGATATTAATAAGGAATGCATGATGAACTTTCTTTTAATACACATCCAAGGTGGAAGGTTGTAAATGACTGCTAAAACAAGCCAGACACTGTGGTTTCTGTTGCCTCTATGTACGTCGACCACATCAGTGCAAATCCCTAGACGAAGATTTCTTGGATCACTTCTGATGGTATCGGAGTACCTGTCATCTATGGCTTTCCATGCTGGTGAATCTGATGGTGGCATAAAACACCGGGTTAATTGGTACTCATGGCGTGCCATGTTCAATTCTCTGTTGTGGTTTTTAATTGAAAGAGGCGCTTGAATCGTGGAATAATGGGAAAGTACCACACTAACTTAGCTCGCGTGTTTATGTAAGTTTTGTTAGTCTTCTCATCCACCTTCCACCTTGACTTGTTATAAACTGGACATGCTTCCAAATCCTTGTAATCCTTATCGTAAATAATGCAGTCATTGATACACATATGTATCTTTTCGTATCCTGAGCGCATTGCCTTCATCATCCTTTTGCGCTCATACATATTATTTACCATTTCTTTATCTGCATGTAGCATCCTTTTCAACAATTTCAGAAGTTCATCAAATAATGCAGTCATTGATACTCCGGGCTTGCTCTTCAAGTTGATTAGTTGTACTAATGCTGACAACTTGGTGAAGTCAGGACATCCTTTATACAGGGGCTTCTCAGCGTTATCAAGTAGTTGTAGAAACTGTTGATGCTTCTTGTCGCCTTTGAAATTGTCTTTTGTAAAATTTACTATTTCTACAGTTTCATAGGCATTTGTTCGAATGTTGGTGTCAACAAACCCAGTATTATTATCAGTCACATTAGTTGAATTGTTGGTATCAACAAACCCAGTATTACTTTCATTAGTTGGAATGTTGGTGCAGGCAAACCCAACATTATTAACATTAGTTGGAATGTTGGTGTCGACTTCTCCATGTTTTATCCAAGTAGTGTAGTTCTTATCAATTCCAAACCTGTACAAGTCATGTTCTACATCGTCTACACTAAGAGATACGTGGTTCACACACCGAACACATGGACATGAAAAAAGTAATTGGTGGTGATGTTTCCTTGCAATTACGAACTGCATAATCTAGAAATGCCTTAACACCATCTTTATATGCTTTACTGCACCTGTCGCCTACTGACATCCAAGACTTATCCATATTCCAAGAATTTTTTTTATTAATTATGTCATCAATGATATATATATACACACTAATTAACGTCAAAAATGTAACTGAAATTTTATTATGTATGACATTAAAAAAATATTTGGTACTCACCTGAGATTAATGAAGATTTTTGGTAGGATTAAGTAGCCGGTAGCAATTAATTGATGAGAGTTCAATAAATACACTAGCAGATTTATTAGGATTTGGTGAGATTGTGAGATTATATTTGGTCAGAGTTCAATTAGTTGATGAGAGTTCAATTATGTTCTCATAACGGTTGAGGCGCTTGTGATTATAAAAATATTAGAAGAGGTTCTATTATGATCTCAGGGTGTAGCTCAAACAGTTGAGGCGCTTGTGATTAAACATAGATTGCAACTGTCGCGGGTTCGAAACTCAGGAACATATTTTTATTAAATTTTTATATTAACCATTTTGCAGCTAAATCAAAGCCCTAAAATTAAGTAACAAAACTGATGGAAATACAGTTTGTTAACTTTACTCTGATTACAAAATTAATTAAAAGCCCCCAAAACAAAAAAAAAAAAAAATACAGTTTCTTAGCTTTTTACTCAGATTACAAAACTAATTAAAAGCCTTAAAAACAACAAGAAGCAAATAAAATACAATTTCTTCACTTTTTTTCTGATTCAATCTGTGAAGCTACATTGCTTGCAAGTTGATTCTCTAATGAGTTATTTGCCCTTATCAAGATAGGAATTATGTCTGTACATCTTGTGCACACAACAGATCTTGTGGACGAAACACAATCAGACCATATAAAAAATTCACTTTCTTTCCCTAAGTTAAAAATGGAGTTTATGGTCAACAATCAACATAAAGACGGGATGAATTCCAACTTTATTTTCAACTTCACTAACCTGAGATGCATAATTGTAGAATCTCAGACCAGGATTTTTGGTGGTCCTTGATGTTCTTAGAATGGCTTCTTGATCACAAAAACAATAAACCTGAGATCGATTGCTTCTGTTACTGGATGTTGAGATCGATTCCATGGAGATCGATTGCTTCTACAAGTGGTTTTTTTAAGTAATTTATTTTAGTGTTTATGGGGGTGAAAAAGGAGTTTTTAGTTTTTTACTAAACCAAGGCAGTTTATACACACACACACACACACACACATATATATATATAGGGTAGGGTTAATGTAAAAAACAATAGTTTTGTGAGAAGCATAGGAATAGATGTAGACCCTTGGATCTAGGATCTAGTAGTTGAGATTAGTAGTTTCTTAAAATTATATAGTTTTCTATTTACATGGTATAGTGTCCTATTTAGGTGGTGTACTTTATTTTAAAGCCTTCTTACACTTATCACAAAACAATTGTTTTTTATTTGAACCGTTATATATATATATATATATATATATATATATATATATTGGAAAAGAATCAAGAGAGAACTCCTCTTTAAAGAGAGAACTAATAATGAAGTATTTTTAATTTAATTAAAAAAATATTTTTAAATTTTTTTTTCTTTCATCCTTCTGATACGTTGTTATTCTTCACCACAAAAAAATACATAAAAGTAAAAAAATTAAAAAACTTGTTGTAATGCATATATGCAATACATTGACTTTTTCTTAATGCATATGTGCACTAGTGTGTATTTTTATATGTGAAATAGTGTTAATTAGCATATATGCAATTGTTTTTATTTTATATGTGCAATAGTGATATATTATATACAAAAACAAAAACAAAATCGATATAGTGCATATGTGCTTTAGTGTTGTATTACATATATGCGATAGTGTGTATTGCATACGATTATTAGTGTTGTATTTGCATATATTCAATAACGTGTATTGTATAATACAATTGTGTTGTATTATATGCAATAAAACATTATTGTATATATGCAATAGGCATTAGTGCACATATGCACTACACTGACAAGGGTTTTATTTTATTTTATTTTATTTTTTTTTAGTAACAATATCATCTTATTAGAAGGAGGAAAGAAAAACAAATCACAAAATATTTTTTTTATAATATTTAAAAATAATTCTCTAATAGTTCTCTAGTTCTCTCTTTAAGACGAGTTCTCTCTAGATCCAACCCATATATATTAGTGGGTGGTGGTGGGTTCAGGTGGTCATGATGGTGATGGATGGTGGCGGATGTGTGGTGGTGGGTGGTGGTGGCGGGTAGTGGGTGGTGGTGACGGAGGTCTGTGGTGGTGGCGGCGGAGGTGGTGGGTGGTGGTGGTGGGTAGTGGGTGGTGACGACGGTGGTGGTGAGTGGGTGGTAATGGCGGCGGAGGTGTTGTAGGTGCTGCTAGCGGAGTTGGGTGGTGGTGGTGGGTGGTTGTGGCGGACGTGTGGTGGGTGGTGGTGGAAGGGGTGGGTAGTGGGTGGTGGTGGTGGTAGGTGGTGGTGGCGGAGGTGTGGTGGGTGGTGTTGGTAGAGGCTGTTGTGGTGGGTGTTGTTAATGCTTACGTTGGTGGTGGTGATGGGTTTAGCCGATCATAATGGTGGTGGGTGGTGGTGGGGTGTTAATGGTTATGTTGGTGGTGGTGGGTAGTTGTGGTGTGTGGTAGTGGTTGGTGCAGTAGGTCATTGTGGTTGGTGTTGGAGGTGGTAGTGCTTAGTGCCAGTGGTTGTAACGAATGTGGCGGTGGATGGTGGTAGTGGGTGGTGTGTAGTATGATTGAGGATATGTAACCCATGAGACGATGACGGTGCTATCACGTATGATGACCATGATGATTGGCCCAATTATGATGACGACAATGCTAATATAATGATACCCACATGAATATATGGATATGACAACCCGTGTTGGTAGTGATTATCATAATGATGCTGATAACCTATATGGTACGGTTTAATGATATGTAACCTTATGATCGAAGACGACCATGATAATGTATACGAATAATGATGCCGTTTGATGACGACAACAATTCATAAGATGGTGCCGACAGTGATCGCTAATATTGGGCGTTTTGTTTACGAGATAACCCATACGATACTGGCTACATCCTCTATATGGCAATAGGTTATATATATGTTGGTGTGGATGATGCTGATGACGATAATGATGACACTGATAACGCGATATATGTTACCCATATGATCGACGCCGACTACGATAGCCTATACGATGACCACGTTGATTACCCACATGACTGATGATGATGTCGTTTCATGGCGACAATGATCAATGATTATGATGATGACAACCACTATAACACATGATGATGATGATGATGATAACTTTACGATGTTGATCATCAGCATAACACATATGGTGATGATGATAACCTAGAAGATGATAACGACGACTAAGATGATGATGATTCTGATAATTAAGATGATGATTATTATAGCCCATATATGTCGGTATGACGATACGATAATGCCTTAGCCGTGTAGTATATGCCATATATAAAACATGTCACTCATAGGTCACATCCAATAAATTGACAAATAGTAGGATCTCACATCCATATATAAAACATGTCACTCTTATGGTCCATGGGTGCTATAGGACATTTTAACCCACGGCCATGTGTTATAAGCTATATTATGTAACGTTGTTATGTAACTTTGTGTATAATATTAAATATACGTTAAATTTATTTATTGTTTTTTCTAGTGTTAACAATGTGGTTCATGTTAATTTTTGTTTATTTCTAGTTAAGGTTTATTATAAAGTTTTTATAACAAGTCCATTGGTTATATTGTGTTTTTATAACTTATTGATGATAAAAAAGGGAGACAAAAGCTCCAAATTAGTTCAAATTAGCTCCAAATTAGTCCAAATTATTCAAAACCTCCAAAAATATTTTATGGCGGTAGAATTTTCGAATTAACACTCCAAAATCAAATTACACTCCAAATTATTAAAAACTTTTCCACTCCACAAATCAAATCATTGCACTCAAATCCTTACAGAAGAAACAATCGAAGATGACGCTTGTTGATGAAACAATCGATGAAGAAAATGATTTATACTCCGATGAGGACGCTCAATCAGACGTTCAATCAGACGACACTGGCTACTCTAGCGACGAACCCAATGACGACAAAAATCAAGGGGACGACGATATAGCGACGGAGGCTGTCGAAACCATCAACAGTTTGGCTACTACTAAAAAACCTACAAAGGGGTTGACAAGGTTAGCTAAGCTACGTACCGATTGTGCAAACTCTGGTGATGTCAAACTGGTAGTGGAGTTTGATAATTTGGGTAGGTTCACTGGTCAAACCAGATTAAAGTTTCCAAGTTTTTTAGGGGATGTTGTAAGGGAAATGGTTGGCATGAGACATTTAAGTTCGAGGAAGGTCACAAAGGAGCTTAGAGATAAGCTGTGGGAATAAATAACGGTTATTCTTTATTTTTATTTTTGAATTTTATGTTGTTTGATGATTCATTTATGTAGCCTCCTTTTAACTTTTTGCATAAAGTTAAAAGAATTTTTGAAAAGGACTCCTTTTCCCAATACTTTTTTAACTTCTAAAAATCATTTACGTTTGGTAAAAGTGGTTTTCCAAGCATCTATGTAGAAATATTTTGAGAATTAATTTATGTTTCATGGGTTGGAACATAGTTTGTAGAAGTAATTTACCTTTACTGTATTATTTTATGCAGAAATATTTTGAGATTGAGGCGTGTCACAGGCCTTCTGTGATGAATCGGCTCGGACACCTTCTTTGGAAATTTCGAAGAAAAATTTATGCCAAATACATTATGCCGAACATCGGTAAACCTCTGAAGCTGAAGGCAATACCCAAGGGACACAAGACGATGATCAAGCAAGAAGATTGGGATCGCTTCGTTGAGTACACACAATCAGAGCAGTTTCAGGTATAAATCCTCTACTCTGCAAACGTAGATTGATCGACTATATAAGGTTTATGTTTTTTTAAATATAATGAAATGATTATAATGTGTGGTTGAAGAAACGCTCGACTTCAACAAAGGGAGCTTGAGCAAACAATGTTTTTGATCATTACATGGGACGGGGACGGGGGGGGGGGGGGGGTTATTCCTACCTTCGAGAGAAACTGGTAATCACCTCACTCTCTAGTTCAATGATTTGTTGGTTATGTGTCTAATGCATGACCGTCAACTGCTTTCTCTTGAATATTTTACAAGGTCAGAAACAAGAAACTTGCACCGGATGAAATGCCCAGCCATGCATTAATGTAGATGAAAGCAAGGGAGGACAAAAATGGAGCATACAAGAATGTTGTTGTCAAAGACGTGGAAACCAAATTAGTATGTTTTAGTATTAAAGTTTTTAAATCATGTTAAAGTCAATTCATTGCCACACACACACACCCCCTTATAGTGGCGTCAAATAAACTTGAGTCTGTCTAACTTGTCTCAACACTTGATGTGGATACAACTACTGGTTAGGATGGTCAACAGTAGTACTACCAAACCAACAGTTGTTTATTTACTTATAGTAGTTTATCAAATACTAAGGATATTGGAAGGGATATTTTTTACTGGGTGTGATTGGTTTATTTAGTTAAACAAGTACAAGTATCATTTCACTAACATGAAAGAAATGCACAGAGCTGTTGTTTTTAAAGAACCGCTGGTTAACAGCTTCAACAGCAGCTCATGAAATCTGACGTTTTATACTTGTAAGGAATCAGAAGTTTGACATTTATTTTCTTGTAGGCTCAACATGAAGAGCAGATTGCCTCTGGAGCCCTGACACTTGAACTGTGCATAGATGTCGTCACCTTAGTACTTGACAAAGAGAAATGTGGGTTTTTAAAAGGGATTGGGTACGGACCGACAGCAGGTAAATATTGGGGTGTGAGTCGGGTAAAAGGCTAGTTTAAGGAACGGATTTCCCAACTTGAGTATGAGGCGGCGTAGAGAGATGAAGTGGTGAACAAGTTGACGACTCTACTTGAATCCACAAATGCTATGCTAGCAAGCCGTGATAAGGACCAGTTAGCATTTGAGGCCAGGTTTAGACATCTCGAAGGAACATTGTCTCAAATGTCGGAAAGTCAAGTAAGTGACGTATGTTACATATAAACATATTAATTTATGCATTCAACATACATAATTGGCACCATTTGTTGTCACAATTCCTAGGTAAATCTTGTTCCCATTCCGGTTGGTTCTAACCAACGTACTAGTGCTATGGGGCAAAATTAAATGCCAGCACCAGTAAGTATATGACATTTTTTCTTTGTTTATTACAACTTTCCACGTGATTTTTTGATTTGCAGGCCTGTTCTGTGGGAAACATCCTTACCTCAAGTGAGGCTGTGCAACAAGAATCCGCTCCTCAGATAAACATTTGAGAGTTTGATTCATATTTTTAATAATTAAATTTCCATGTGAGTGTGCTGATTTTGCGTAAGTTAATTTTAGGCCAAGTCTATGGATAAAATAGTTGTCCAAACGGTACTCACTCCCCAGAGCGCGACATCAGTAAGTATTTGACAATTTCGGTACTTTTTATAATTCGTTTCCAATGTGAGTGTGCTCATTTTCTATTACCAAATTGCAGGCCAAGTCCATGGACAAAATGTTGACCAAACGGTACTCGAACCCCAGAGCGCGACATAAGTAAGTATTTGGTAATTTTAGCTTTTATATTTTACAACCTAATAAGTCTAACAGTTCCAATTTCTTTTATATTACCAATGAAGCCTGTAGAGAACAATGTTGACCAAACATCAACACAAGTACACCACACTCCGGATAGTAACGGCTCCAAAAAACCAACAATACTTGACAGTTTCATATTTTTTGTTCCGAGTTTTCCATTTAAATGTTGATTGATTTCCATCCATAAGCTGATTTATTGAATGGTTTTTAGATAAAACAGAGAAGTCGTAAAAGAAAAGTTGATGTATCTACGGATGAAGGTTCCCACCTCCTGAAATAAAGGTTTGTACTGCACGAAACATTGTTAATTTCCCACCATCATGGCATATCCATGGGTATGTACTTATATATTGACTTCAACTAAGCCATCTTAATTTCCCATGCTTTTTTATAGGTGTATGAGTGCCGTTTGTGTCTGAATGACAAGCGTAACAAGGTGGAACATGGTAGAATTCATTGGTCACCGGTTCCACAACAGTTGCATGGAAAAGCAATCTCGGATGGTTGCTATAAAGTTAGTATTGATGAAGCCGTAAAGGAACATGCAATTATTCCGTGTGAGTCAGGTGAAATTATGACTATTGGTGACGCAACTGGTACTTTTGTTGCTTGGCCATAATATCTAATTTCATGTGACCAGGAGGTTTGTTCCCTTTTATTTCTATTCAAGTACAAATATCACAAGAGAGCATATCTTTTGTGACACGGAGGTTTGTTCCTATTTTGTTCTATTCAATTACAAAATATCATAGGAGAGCATATCTTTTGTGACAAAGAGGTTTGTTCCTATTTTGTTCTATTCAATTACAAAATATGACATTAAATATACATATTTTTTCATATTCTGTTGTTCTAGCTACCACCACTCCCATCCTCATAAAAACCAGACAGAGCTGGCAAGAAGTCAAAGGTAAAGTACACAACGATAGACAGGGTGACCAACCAGAAGACAAGAAACAGTGCCAAGAAAAGCGATGTCTTAGCTAGTATATAGGTAGTGGTTATTTTGTATATATATAGGTATAACTTATTTGAATATATATTACAAAAATATGTATAGATTTGCTTAAGTGAATATTATTGTTAATATAATTTGTTTCTAATTTTGTTTTGTCATGCTTCTTTACAGCTGTTTTATATTACTGCTCAAAACATAAAAATAATTATATATTGCCTAATTACACAGTATTGGCCACATAGAAACACACTAAATAGGTGTGGCCAAAAGTAAGACAATAGTCACACTTTAAATTACAAAAATTCGAGTCTATAAATGACCATTAGCCACAGGACCAACATTGTTGTGTGATGGAATGATAGCAAAGTTGATGGAGATAACAAATTATGTGTGGCTAAAAGTGTGACATAGCCACACCGAAAACACAAAAATTCGTGTGGCTATAAATAACCATTACCCACACCATGATTGCTTCGTTTTTTGTGTGTGTGGCGGAATCATATAAAACGTCATATAAAAAAAATCACTAAGTGTGACCAAATGGCTTAAAATAACCATAATCAACATATTTTCTTGTGTCCATCACTAGCCATTAGTCACACTTTCATTACTTGGTTTTTGTTTGTGTGGCGGAACGAGATCAAACGTCATTGGAAAAATCACTATGTGTCACCAAAAGTATGATAATAGCCCCACTTTATATTACAAAAGCAGTACGTGTGACAAGTGGTAAGACAATGGCCACATCACAAACTACAAAAGAGTGTTTGAGTGACAAGTTCACATTTTTAGCCACATTGACAATAACCTCTAGTGTCTATATGATATGATTAGCCACACAATACATCACTATGTGTGACGAAAAGTTTGACAATAGCCAGACTATAATATACAAAGGAGTGTTTGAGTGGCAAGTAAACATTTTTAGTCACATTTAATGTAGCATCCAATGTCTATATGATATAATTAGCCACACTATTATTAAATTCAAGTGGTCAGTGCTTTGCTATAGCCACACATTATAGGTCAAATGCTCGCTTACCACAACCCTATTGGCCACATTATTATAAAATTCATTTGGCTGAAACATGAATTCATGTGGCTCTATACCTGTAATAGTCACACCTAGTAAATAGTCATGTGGCCATTTTCTACCGTTTAGCCAAACTTATTGGAGAGGCTTCTTGATGGCCAGCAACTAATGCCGGTACCCTTTAGCCACACTTATAACCACATAAGGCCACTAAAAACTGTGTGTTGGCCATATGATACCTATGATGTCGCGACCTTTGGTCACACATGACCTTAACTAGACATTTATGGTTAAAGGCCTACGGTCATACTTTTTTCGTCTGATTGAAGGTCATTTTTCACGTAGTGTTACACGATATGTAAGCTCAATGCTACATTGATTTACCACGTTATTCTCGACCCCATTATTTCCAAATATTTATTGTGATAGTCATGACTTTAATGTTTTCATCCATTATTCCTATTATTTTAATATACTCTAGAGTTTCGCATACCTCCTTTTAAACCTCAATAACATCATTTATTTTGTTTAAACTTCAATAGTTTTGCTTATTAATTGTTGACATCGTATGTTCGCGTTATCCTTAACCTCAAGGATTTGTTCATATATATTTTGTTAATTTTGATCCACTTAGTCATCGTGCTTGATTTTCAAGTTTTCATATAAAATTTATTGTATTTATTGTTTATATCTTAAAACCCACACAATGGGATGAATTATGTGGACCATCCGACGATAAATGTAATTATGGCCGACACGTAATTATCCAAGTCCTCGCATGGAAAACATAATAAGTACGGTTGTGTGCAATAACTTGAAACTTGGAATTATTTTGGAAAAACGGGACAAAGGCAGTATGATAAGGACATGGTGGATACGCCGTTGATACATCCTATATATAAGTGTCATTGTCATATTTCCCATTTGTGGCATCTTTTGGTTCATTCAAAGATCTCGGAGCTATTCCTTTTTATATAAATATGTATATATAAAATTTTTTAAACTTTTAACAACTACATGTAATATTTTTTTCCATTAAAATTATATTTTTATTATAATTTCGGTACAAAATTTCTAAAAGTGGTGAATTTTGTAACATTCGTTAATTTTCAAACCCGAAAACCCGAACCATTTTAAATTTTCGGTTTTTTTAATATGTGTGTGTGTGCTTGTCTATATATGTGTATATATATATATATATATATATCAAGTTTCATTTCATGTATTTTACATATTTGTATTTGTATTCTTTAAACCGACTCGTTTTGTCGTTCAATATATTCTTATTTGTCATTTATCAATAATACACCATTCACGATGATCTAAGTTTATTGTCCGTTCGTTTCTATTCGTTTTGTTCAAAGCTCTGAGATTTATGTCTTTGTTTAACCAATTTCCAGACTATACGGGTATAATTAAAAAATAATCCAACTATATTAACTTGTAACAAGTTTTTGATAACATTGAAAGTTTAAGGTTTAGTATACAAACATATTATAAATTCTAATTTAATATAACTTGAAAGATCAAGGGTCAAAGTGTAAAATTTATAAAAATTTTAATTTTATATCAAAACCCAATCTCCGGCCCATCCCGCCTTTCAGGCAGCCGCCGAAGGCGGCGTCCCAATTTTCTCCGGCAACTTGTTTAAGCCCTTTAAATCCCATGTTTTGATCCGATTAAAACTCATAAACTCATTTGACCATAATGAAAATCATAATAATCGTCCATAACGTGACATAACAACGATTAATGGGTCATCTAAAACGTATAACAACCGTAACCCACCGGAAATTATATTAATACCCAATAACAAGCAATCAAGCACATACACTTCAATTGAGCCTATAAATAGGATGTAAATCATCACCTAAAATCGTCCACAACATCAATTTACACTAATATACTCTCCATAATCCCGTAATTGTTCATCAAAGTGCGACTCCGGCCAACTACGGTTCTCCGTCAATTCGTATGGATACAAGGTAATTTTTATACGCATTGTTATAGTTTTTAGCCTTGTAACAATACCCCTAACAAAGATTAAACAAAATAGAACGGATTTGACGAATTGATACCTAGGGTTTAATTGGGGAGGAAGAAGAGTATGAATGTTAATATTTAGATTTTCTATTTATTTTATGTTAACAAACATTCAAGTTGGTCCAGTGGTAACTAGAGGACGCGGGTTCTAACCCGGATCAAATCATTTTCGTTTTTATTTTTTAAAAACTTTTCCTTTAATATTTAAAAATAAAATTATGAAAAACTATTATAATTCAAATAAAATCCTTTTAAGTTAAATAAATTAGTTATAAATTATAGTTATTAATTTTCCATAGAAAACCCAACTTTATTTCCGTTGAAATCTTGTACAAACCCTGATAATATTATAATATTAAATTGTTAACTTTATAACTCGCTAACGTAATTATTTTCAAGTTAAATCCCGTTAAAAGTCAATATTTTATAAACACTATAATTCCCAACCTCGTGTTAAAGTAATAGTTAAACAATATTAAAAATAATCATAAACCGTTAAAATTTCGTTAAAGTTTAGATATTAAAATGTCTTATGATATTAAAATACATATTAAAATAGTGCAACATATCTAAAACCAAAGTAAATAAAATCCTGGTAGCTAGTCCTGATTTTTTTTATATTTTCATATATAATTCGTGACATTTGATCACTTCGGTTTTTCTTAAACTCGTTTTCGGTTTTCTTGCAAGTTATCTCCAAATCTCAAAGGTGAGTTTTCTCACACCCCTTTTACTCTTTTACTTTTGGTGTAGCATACATATCCTAACAAAATACTTAGTTTTACTATGCTTCCTATATTCAAACTACAGTAAGTTATCATGGACTTGTGTGTTTACTTGTTTACTTGCTCAAAGATTACGTGCTCATGGTTTCTTAATAATTATGATCATACACCCCCCTGCACTCAGGACCTTGTTGTTATGAGTGTAAAATGGACCCCTAATCCGAATATATTGGTTGTTACCAGTTGGAAAAGACATTGCTTGCGTTATTACTACACTAAGTTTCATGAAATTGTATTATTTTTATGTATTTATATCAAACTTGTGTGAACTCCCCATTATTCAATTAGTTGACTTTATTTTATATGTTTGCTACGGGTACACTTATTAGAGGATGAATGAAGGTGACATTAGAACTATGGGATATTTAAATAAGTGGACAAATTGTTCCATTTTTTTTATTTTTCATGTATCTCTTTACTTTCGAACTTGTGTATTTGAAGATTAAATCAATTAATGATAATATTATCACATAAAAGTGTCACATATGTTTTGAGCAATCTGTACGTCACACTAAAACGTTTACACTTTAGTCAGGCTATTACAATCATAACAAGACCAATCAACACTTCAAGTATCAACACCATTTCCATATTGTGAAAAACAAGCCAAAATGGCACGTGCCGGTGCCATTAGTTTCAAAAAGGACAAAGACATCGCAATCGGGTGACTATACCACGTCTATTTCCTATGCATTCGACCTCGACTCAAATGACACCACAACGTTGATTGTGAATTTCAAAATCAATCTCGGGTAAAATGACATAGAACCCGAGTACGGAGAACTGCCTCTTCCAATAAGGCAAAAGAAAGAGAAGATAAAGGGGGCAAAGGGCCAAAAAGGAACGAGTGAGACTCCAAAACCGAATTCATTGGGGGATGTTAAGTTACGGATGAATCAATACATTGAAAAACGAGTGGAAAAACTAACAACGCACGAGAAGTTATGTGTGACGAAAAGAAAACGTGATGGCGTAGCTTAGTTATCATTTATGCTTAAGTATTTTTATTTTACTTATTTTCTTTTAGGTGTGTTTCCTATAAATGTTATATATTTAAGTTTAGTTTAAAGTATGTTTTGATAGTAACATTTTGAAAATGTGTGTTTTATTATTTAATTTACTTAATATATACTATATATAAAATATAGTTAGAGCATTCGCATTTCATCCCATATCTCTAAACCTAAAATTACATTAAAAATTCTTAAATTTTCTCTTATTTTCAATTAGGTAATACTTTCTTATATCTTTATCAATATCTGTTCTCTCTACTCCAGTTACAACCACTTATAAAGAAACTATTAAAAATTATAGGAGGTGAGCAATAATTTTTCAAACATATAGTAAAATCACTGCATTTTCTCTCTCATCAACTCACAACATCCTATATCACTACCTGCATTATAAAACTCTCTCACACAAAATAGGGGATATGATGTGAAATTGTGAATGCTCTTGAAATTATAAATTAATATATATTAAATAAAAGGAAAAGTAGGTGATTATTGGTGGTTTGAAATAAGAACGAGTAATAATTGCTTAAGAAGAAATTAAGATTTTTATAGATTTGTTTAAAATCTGTTGTGCCATACTAAGTTAACGGTTTAAAACAAAAATATGTGTACTGATGATGCGTTGGTGTTTTGAAACGAGAACGAGTAATTATCGCTTGAGAAGAAATTAAGATTATTATATATTTGTTTAAAACTTGATGTGCCATACTAAGTTAACGGTTTAAAACAAAAACATGTGTATTGATGATGCTATTAAAGCTATGAGTGTTAGTCCATCTACATTTGCAAACGAAAAATAAGGATTAGTTAGAAAAACAATTTAAAACAAAATCCAAGTCACAATTTTTTTTTCATTTCTTTTTTCACAAACCTATGGGTGTTTATGGTCTGGTTTTGATGGTTTTTAGGTTAAACCGGAGCCAAATGTTAGCAACGGTTTTCTATTAAACAAAAACCGAAACGTTGAAATTTGAAATCGAACTAAACAAAAACGTTACTAAAAGTTTGGTTCCGGTTTTGTTTAACAGTTTGAGCTTTATATATAATTCATAATAACAAAAATACAAAAGTTGTCCAAATATATAAAATATGCTACCCAGACACAAGTCATTGTGTTTCAAGTTACAAATGAACTAACAAACCAATTATCATGTATTCATGGTATTCAGGAATGTTATTTATTTATAAGTATAAAAAAATATTAAGTGGCATGGTTCTACCGTGTACTTCAAACTGTGTTCCCGAGTTTCATTTAAAAATGGAAAGGGAAGGAAAATGAGGAATAGAAAAAATTTGAGAGGTTAAGGTTAAGAGAGAACGGATTTAAGCTTGTTTAAGTACTTTTTTATTAGAAAAACATAGCCCACTTTTATAATCACTAACTTTTATTATATTAAACTTAAGTATAAAAATAACGATGTTTAATATATAAATATATGTAAAAAAAATAAAATATATACATGACGATCTGGTCCAGTTTTACATGGTGGGTTTTCTATATAAAGCGTGAATCAACTGTTCACTACAGTTTGAAACTTATAAAACCAACCAGGCGCAAGTATAAGAAAAAAAACCAATTGCGAAATAAAACCAATGTACGGTTTGGACAGTTTCAAACAAAACCGTGAACAACCCTACTCAAACCTGCCAACATTTAATTGGTTGTTGATCAAAATTTATTTTTCTTTTCTAATACTTTATTTCATATGTAATTTGATTTTTTAATAACATATTATATTTGCTTTCATATATATATATATATATGGTTAGTTTCATTACAGAACTCCAAAAAACTTAAGAACTTTGAGAACTCATAACAACCAACTATTTTTTCAAAATTTTTTAATATATTACTATTGTTAGAGAGTAGTTTTATCATATTTCTAGAATAAAGTTTTCATTACATATGTAAATCACAAGTTTACATATGTGTAAAATTTGTGTAATAACAAACTTACATATGCGTAAATAAAAATTTAGATATGTGTAAAAACTAATATTCTTAATTGTAATCGTAAAGATAGATATAAAACTGATAAAACTACACTCAAATAACATGAATATAAAAAAAGTTTTATAAAAAACGTTAGTTATTAAGAGTTTCTTCAAGTTCTTAAATAATTTAAGAGTTCTGTAATGATACTCATCCTATATATATACATATATATACATATATATATATATAAACAGTCGTGTATGATTTTTTTTATTTTTTTTTACATTCTGATATAAAATTTTATTAAAACTTAAAGATTAAAAAATGTACTTTGTTTTTAATATGGATTCATAAGATCTTTTTAGTTGATGTTTTAGTTAATTTATAATTTGGTTCAATATAAAATAAAATTTTTAGCATTTTTAATACATTTTTATATTTATATAAAGAATAATCATAGATTTTATTTATTAAAAAGACCGATTTAGCTTACTTTGCTAATAGATATGAAAATTTGAGCTGTGCTGGGTTATTTAGGTAAAAGAAAGAGAATTAGTCTTTAATAAAAAAAAGTTGAATTGGTCACTATGTGGATGCTTCTAGAGACTAGAGAGGTTGGTGTGGAAAGTTGTTACGAAAAACAAAGGGTGACGTGACACCCTTTTCCTGATGGTGAACATCGCTTACCATGTCGGGAAAGGGAAGGAAGGTGGAGTGTGGCTTGTCTCGCTTATGAAGACGGTGCTTTGTGACTGAGGGAATGAGGAATGGGAGAGGCTAGCAAGATGGGTGGTTAGTTGACTAGAAGAAATCCATTCATGTAGTGGCTTGGAGCCTTGTTTTGGAGTTCATTGTAGTCATGGTTTTTGTGGTGAAACTCAAAACGCAGATTTCAACCCTGTGGTGACCATTTCGCAGATAGGTCCCTGTGTTGGTCTTTTTTTTTCAATCGGGATTCTGCCGTGAACTCAAAGTTTGTTTTATGCAAAAAGACCGTTCTACCGTTGCAATTTGCAACCTAGTGGTTTTAAATACACGCACTTAGGACCCTCGGTCTATTAAACTATATTCCCTTCAACATTTTTAACCAACCGAATGCTGACTTTTTAGGGTTTACTATCTCTAACCCGTTGACCTTTATTGTAAGCTGTTTATTACAATCTACTAAACATAAATCTTGATTATCAAACTGATTATTTGTATTAGATTAACCAAATTGACATGAAATCAAAAATTTGCATAGTTTAACAATATACATACACACTACGACAAACTTTTACTTTCACCTCCTAAGGTTTTCTTTATTCTCGCTACTCCACCTAGAGCATTTAAACAGGGACAAACAAAAACAAACGAATAAAACTTGGGTCTAATTTCTCGTGTTAATAATAATGTGTTTTATTTTTATTTTATCTTACCAAGATGTTAACCAATAATCAACTCGAATTTTCCTTTATGGACTGAGAAAGTGAGATCGTTGTGTATGGGTCGGGTTGTTTATGTTGTGGTTGTAATTTGTTTATAAAATAATTATGTTCATGAACTTAATTCACGTAATCTAACTCAATAATGTATTAAACAGAGTTTAACTTTCCTAAATCAACTGTGACTTTACACAACATTACCCAATTAAAATATACGGTTTGAATTTCCTAAATCAAACTGTGATTTTACACAAATGCAGCTGCCTAATATACTCAAATGCACACATTCGAATGCATACAATGCGTATATAGATACACACAAATACACACATACACACATACTGTAAGGCCCCGTTACCGGTTCCTCACTTTAACGTTGGATTTACTCATAAACACAGTTCTAAATATCAGAGTTAATAAAAACATTCGCGGAATATTAAAAACATTCAAACCATTTCATTACATAATCATATTTCTTGTCTTAACGATCATTCCAAATCATTTAACATAAAACATTGTCTTTAAAATAACATAACATTTCCTTGAGATGCCAGCTTCTTCAAGTCCATGCCATGTGTCTCCTCTTATGCAAGCTGCCTCAATCTACTCACCTACGTGCATACTAAAGCTCAGCTACGCTGAGTGAGTTGTAGTTAATCATACGACATACAATCTGTTCGCATACTTGCACACGTGCCTGAAGCTGTGTACATTATTCATACTTTATTTTACTTGCATAACTATCCATACTATATAAAGAGCCTCCCGCCCTATAACCTCACAGATATTATAAGGGTCTGGTCCCCAACATCACAGATATTATTAGGGTCTGGTCCCTACCATCACAAATATTATAAGGGTCTGGTCCCTATCCTCACAGATATTATAAGGGTCTGGTCCTATCCTCACAAATATTATTAGGTTCTGGTCCCTATCCTCACAGATATTATTAGGGTCTGGTCCCTATATATGGTGCTACTGTAACATACATGTCCTTTACATACTTGCCTTAATAACACGTGCAATATCCGAAGATCGTTCACGTACTGTCAGGTCCCCGATTTCAGCTGGATCTTACTCAAATCATGTCATAACTCACACAAATAAATGTGTCGACAAGGGAGTTAATGATGGGTTTATATATTTAGAAAGATTACTATTTATTAAAGGCGGAATCAATAATAAACAGTGCCATCAATAATCAAGGTAACTAACACACACAAGATTCACTCAAAAGATTTCCATTCATACAAAGTTAAACATACAAAAGGATAATCGATTTAGGGTTTCTTGAAGGAAAGTTATGTTCGTACTATTCTAAGACAGCCGTCACACTCAAATATTCTTTATGAATTAAATGAGTCTGTCTGCCTTAGGAGGCGTGCCCTAAATTATTCCTTTTATAGGCCTGACACCACCTTAACAGCTATCATTCCTTATAGAAACCCTAAATACTATAACATATTCAAATTACATATTCAAAATTATCCTAAGTGTAAAACAAGTCTTCCGTTTAGGCTTTGCATCAGTTTTGTCTTTCCGAGTAGGCTGTGTGCTCTTCCATCCTTCAGAACTTGGTAACATAGAAGTGTGCCTGGGATCAGTTTCCGGGTAGACTTTACTTGAAGAGTATTTTACCAAGTAAAATACTCACCGGGTAGACTTCAATCTTCTTGACTTTGCCAGACATTGCCCGACAAACCCTTACAAGCAACCTTGTTCTTCAATGGTCCCTTCAACCCTTTGCTAGAGAATAGCTTGTTAGCAAAGTGTGCTTGGTAGCACTGTTCCTTGCTTGAGTTGAACCTTGCCCGATGTTACTTAGAGATATTCCATTAAAACATCAAGCCTACTTGGACCACTGTATTATTAAAGAATACATTGCCCGGTTTTCCAATCACTTGGCTTCATGAGCTTGGTTAGCCTAAATCTTACTCGGGAGTGAGCTTTACTTGCCTATGAAGAACAGACTTGCTTGATAAAGTGATCCTTGCCCGGATACGCATAAACTAGTGAACCTTGCCCGGTAATACACTAATTTGCAAACCCTGCCCGGATATCCACTAAAGAAGACTTCAAGAAGATAACCTTGCCCGATAGACAAAATATCGTACCCGGCTAAGTAAAAGCTTGCTTGGAAGTCTAAGGTGTGCCCGGTTCCATACTTAGTCATTTTTGAAGAGGTTGAGAAGATTCCAATCTTGAATCAATAATCTCCCCCTAGATTGGAACACCTCAGCTGTCCCAAAACACCTCTACAGTTACTTACACAGGATTAAAAATACACATCAAATTCAAAATCAAATTACATATTCAAATGACATAAACAATTACATATTCAAAAGCTGTCCGAAGACATTACAAAATAAAGCCTACTCTATGAGTCTTGTCTCTTCCTTTTATTGTAGGCAGCTTGTCTTCTGTCAACTATTACTGATGCAGCTCTTAGCTTAAAAATATCAAGGATTTGATAGTGAGTGTGACTTTCTGGAATGCCAAATCCCTTATATCCATCAGATCTTCATCATGCAAATAAGTCAAGTCTTCATCTCTTTTGATTATCTCCAGTACTTTTCCATCAGAGTTTATCAGCACATAATGATCAACATTTTCTTTATATTCAATCTCAGTTATGATGCCATTTCTTTGAATTGTGTAGTTGGGGCGTGTCATTCTTCTTTGAAGACTGATGCATGTATTCATGTTTGACAACAGATTCCTATCTCTGACATTCATCTTGTAGTTCGTTTCAGCAATTTCCATTTTCTTCAACTTTCCAGTCCTCTTAGATCTGTGAAATTGGATAGTTTTCCAACTTCTTTTTTCTTTTAGGAATCTGAATCCCTTGTCAGCTTCACCTTTTAAGAACTTAGAGAGATCATTCATTTGTCTTCCAGGCATCTTATTTCTGTTTTGATAGTCATACAAATTGAGTGTGGCCATTCTTTCCAGTTGTTCTTGAGTGTACTCATAAACATCACTCCTCACAACTATGTCTCTAAGTTGTCTGCTCATCATAATCACTTTCAGTGTTTCGGTGACAGAGTCATGGTAGAGTTCTCTTGGAAGATCCACATCAGATTGTGGTCTTTCTGTTCTTTGAGATCCGTCCTTATTAGATTTACCTCTTCCACCTCTTGGATATCTTCTTGAAATTGGCGGCCTGAAAGGAATAGACTTCATGGGTTTTCTAGGCCCCAAATTGAAAGTTTTTATGTAGATTGACTCTACCATTTCAGGTGGAATGTGAATAAGTTCATCAATATTGTGTCCGGCCACTTTCCAGAGAATTTTTATCATTTTTTGTATCCCAGGATTGTTTGACTTTCCTGCAGGCACAAACACTCCGTCAACAAAGCTTCTAGGGTTCTCACTTTCCCATAGAGCCTTTTCCCAATCAGCTTTTTGAATGTAGAAAAGATTTTTCAAATCTTCCTTTTCTAAGGCATCAAATGAGGCTTCATCCATTCCCCTTTGATTAATCATTATGCCCCTTAGAATATTGATCATCTCTTCATTCTCCCAAGGAACAATTGGTTCATCTTCAGGTTCAGGCTTCACTTCCTTTGGGACTGATGTATCAGCAGCAGGTACTTCCTTTATCATTTCTTTTTCACCCTGAATCTTCTGTTTCTCCCTTAGAGTCATTATCTTTCTTTTCTTTGTTGGAGGCTCAACAGATGTTTCAGATTGCTTAGTGGAGATCTCAGTTTGTAACCTCTTCATCTTTTCTTTTCTTTTGAATTTATTGTACTAGTCCAACACTGATTCTCTTGATAAGTTCTCAACTATCTCAGGCTTTACCCCTTTCTCCAGCAGATATCCACACATACCTCCAAACTTCTTTTTCAAAGTTTTCATCTTTTCAATCTTTTCATTTTCTTTTACACATTTTTCTATCACTTTTTCTCTTTCACTGTTGTAAAGTTCTTGAAGTTTGTCAAAGTTGAAGTGTGTTAGATCTTTTTCTGAGTATCCATGCCTTCTGAGATATTCTCTGTATTTCTGGCTATCTTTATTATTTTGTTCCATCTTTTTCTTGAGAACCTCTCTCTCCCTGTCTAGTCTCTTCTGCAACTGATCATCATCCATATCAGCCAAAGTATCAAAACTTATTCCATACCCTCTCAGCTTTATAACTAATGGATGTTTCTTTTTAGCTTCCATTATACTCAGCTCAATGTTTGCCCTTTGTTCCTCAGTCATTGTGACTTGAGGAGACACAACACTGGCAGCTTCAGGAATTTTTCCATCATTGTCATTATCATCATCAGATTCATCAGACTCATCCTCCTCCTCAGTTGAGTCATTTACTGCATCTATCTTGAGCTCATCAGAAGGTGGATGATTTGGGATTGGCACATTTGGCACTCCTTGCATGTGTTCTTCAGGCCTTAAGGTTTGCAAAGGTATTGCCCTGATTGGACTTGCCTCATCATAAGGAGTCTCTACAAAGTATTTATTTTGATTATCCCATCTTCCTTTCTTTGCAAACTTAGTTCCTTCAGCTGGTATAAATGATTCTGGTTTTTCCCTTTTTCTTGAGTATTTCTTTCCATACTTGGGATCATCCACACACTCCTATTCATCTGTGTTCTGTCTGATGTCATCTTCAATCTGTTGAGCCCATTTCTTTGCAGCCATTGAGGCAATGAACTCAATAATCTCCTCTTCAGTCATCATTTCAGTATTCAAATTGGTAGGTTCAGCAGTTTCATTTGACTTCTTTTCAGGTTGGCTTTGGGGTTGAAACATGCTAACCACCACAGCTAAGGAATTGTCTACTTCCTCATCTCTCTTCAAATTAATCAAAGCTTTAATCACATCTTGATCAGCCTCATCTTCATTTATCATTTTAGCAATATTGGCCTGAGTGATCAGTGCTTCCTGCTCTGCCAGCTCCTCTGGAGTCAAAGTTTGGGCCAGGATTTCCCTTTCCCTTGTTTCTCTCATAATATTTTCATGTTATTTTAAGGCAGCATCAGCAGCTTCAGCATCATCTTTAAACAGAATATCTTTCTCAGGATAAGCTTTAACTGGCTCTTCTTCTGTCACTTTTTCTTTACCTTTATCCATTCTTTTCTGCACTTCTTCCTCTTCATTTTCCGGAGGGAAATTATCAATATCTCTATCTAACTCATCCATTTCCTCATCATACTCTACAGTCTTGGAGCTTTCATGTTGTTCAAATTCAGTGAGTATTAGCTCCTCAGTAGCAGCATCTTCTTCATTTATCACATCAGCTTGAATGTCAGTTAAATTATCACTTACTACATCAGTCAAGACATCAGTATCTTTATCATTTAACTTTTCAATATCATTTCCAGTCTCTTCTTCATTTCTCATTTCTTCCTCCTCCTCACTTCATACCACATTCATAACTTCATCATTCACATCATAATTTTGTTCTCCTATATCAGAAGAATCTGCTTCATAATTAACATCCTCTATATTTCTTTCATCACTTTCCTTACCATCATCATATGCATTCAGGATGCATGTCAATCCATTAACAGTCTCTACACCTGTTTCCTTCTCAGTTTCAACATTTATTACATCATCAGCAGTCATATTCACATTCTCCCCCTGTTTTTGGGCAGCTGAGGTTTTCTCAACCTTCTGCTCCAGGGCTTGAATTCTCATTTTTGCACTTACTAGATGATCTAACAACATCACATTTTCCATGGTCACCTCCTCATTCCTCTTCTTTAATTCAGCATTCTCTAACATCAAGTCCAAATTTCTTTGGAATAGGTCTGTTTCAAGATGTGGGATTGTAGGTGGTGATGTAGAGAAATGTTCATATTCAGGTTGTTCTTGGTTTATGGTTTGAGTTTGGATAATGGGTTGTGGTGGTGATTATGGATGAAGTGGGCTTGAAATAAATGGATCAGTGTGAATTGATGTTTTAGTGGGAAAGGATTGGGTAGGGGTTTGAGTGGTTTGATGTGGTAGAGTGTGTGGTAGTGATGGTATAATGGGTTGGTCAATGGGTAATGGTGATTGTGGTGGTGTTGGAATAGGTAGGTCAGTTGGTAATGGTTGGTGTGGTGGAGTTTGTAGTGGTTGTTCAGGTTCTTCAAGTTGCTCCCCCTGATCCAGTGCAACATCATCCATGGCCACTCCAGCCCCTCCTTCATTTCCATCATGATCATCATCTCCATCTTCAGAACTATCGTCATCACCCTCATCATCATCTTCCCCTTCTTCCTCCTCTGAGCTCAATTCAGGCACCGGCATAATCTCCAAATCATGGTTCAACAACCATGGTAATATTTCAAATGGAATGTTGGGATTGAGTATGTTCGCAACACCCGGATTTCTAATTCTTCTATATGTGTCTGGATTCTGCAGTTGATGTGTCATACCAATTGTGGGCAGATCTTGTAATTCCCTGTTAAAGGTTATCTGTAGGAATCTATGGTATTGCAGGAATCTATCATCTTCTGCCTTCTTCAAATTTCCAACCATGCCATCAAATATCATCTTAGAAAAATTGAAAGGCGGATCATATATAATACCAACAGTGGCATTTTCTAAATCACGACTCATCAGAATCCATGATCCTTTTCTTGGAGCAAACCCATGTATCACATGGTGAATTAAGAACCTATACAACATAGGGAACATCCCCTTTTGAAATTGTCCATCATGGACAGTTCCCTGATAACCCATCGTCTGCTCAAAGATCCTCATCAAATGATCAATATTGAAGTTTATATGGTTATGGTCATCATCACGTAACTGCAAACACCTTCTTATCATCCTTTCTGTTACATGTATTTCATGGATTGCAACAGTTGTTTCGATTCTTTTCCTATTTATGTCATCAACAAGTCTTGCAGATCACCAGAAATCTAGTGAATAATTTCTATAGATGATTGGGCCTTTTGTGAAAGCAAAGCTCACATTGGATCTAGCCATCCAAGTAATCATTCTCTCAACTGACTCACTGTCAGGAGTGACCTCCAGCAGTGCGCACATATTGTGCTTTGGTTCAAAGGCATATTTAGGTTGAATTTCTTCTTCTTCTTCCATATCTGAACATCACAATCAAACACATTCAAAGCAAAATTAGCATAAAAGTTCATTACTTTAAGCAATTTCAAGTTATAAATTTGAAGAAGAAAAAGAGAAATTTTATTAAGAACCTGTTCTTCGACAAATTAATAACCTAAACACAAAAACAGAGTGTTAGCATATAAATACATAATCGAAGCCCATTATAGTCTAATCATTATCGGAAGCCCATATAAGTCGGTTTGGGTTTCTTTGAGAGTAAGCAGTTGCAATGGAAGGAGAGATAGAGAGAGAGAGAGAGGGAAAATAATGTTGAAAATATCCCTAACTCCCTCTTATATACCTTTTGAAAGTGGGTTTTAAATGCATTTTGTCGTGTAGTGAATTATTAGTTGTCAAACATAATAATTTTATCCAGTTTAAAACCTTACCCGATAAAATTAAAAGGTTAAACTTTGCTCGGAAAAATTTTCATTATTAATTGACAAAGTTTACCCGTCATCTTCCACTTACACACCTTGCTTGGTCAAGTTAACTAATTTAAAGTCAAGTAAAGATGAAGAAAGCTTACCCGAAATACCCGATTTCTTGAGAACTTAATTACAAGACAAATAATCAAGTATAAAATATCAAATAAGCATCCTTGCTAGGAATCAATTAAGATACCCAAATAAATTTCTCAAATATAAATTTAGTAACTCAATCTAGCATAAACCCTATCAAAATTAGAAACTCATTCAATCAAGTATACTTTGATGCATAGTGTGTCCGAGCAACAATGTATAGTGTGCCTGAACAACCTTTTTTACAAATATACTCGAATAACCTTTCATAGAGTATAAAGTGTGCCCGGAATGATATCTAGCAGACAGTGTACTCAGAAAGTCAAATTTTGAAATTACCAAGTATATTGAGGGAACAAAAGTGTACCCGAAATATAAAGTGTGCCTGGAAGACAAGGTCTGCTTGGAAACACTTGTAATTTCAAAGAAATCATAATCACAATAACACATAGCATGCCTGGAAATAGATTAAAAATAAAACACCTAAGTGTGCTACAGTCTAAAATTTCAAGAGCTTGCCCGACAATCATATGTTAGCACTAAGCTTGCTAGGACAATCATATTCAAACATCAGGTATGCCTGGGAACTAAATTAAACAGTTTAGTCTACCCGAGAAACTTCAAATCAATAAATCATACCCAAAACACATATTCAAACATAAACAGTCAGGCTTGCCCGGAAAGTGACTAAAATAGTAACTCTACTCGAAAAGTATCAAATACTTCAAAACATGCCTGAAAATAGTAATCCTAGATGAAAAACATCTAAGTGTACTCGGAAAGGTTATAAAACATTAAACCTTACCCGAAAATACATATTCAACCATATTCAACTGTTTTGTGCCTGGAAAGGTTAGAGAACATCATACCTTGCCCGAACATACATATTCAACCTATATTAGGCAAAATGCGACACTTTTTGACTTAAACCACTTGTCAAAGACATTTATCAGTTATGTATCATTACAGATCACAGTTTAAGAGCAAATGGTGCATTTAAAGATCAAATTTCAGTTATGTTTCTCTTCAAAATAATTTCTTTTATAAACTGAAAAGATCTCAGGAATGGGATCATATTGACTAAGTAGCTTTCTCAATACTTCATTCTCAGCATTATTATGACTACAAAGACAGGTCAACAACAGGTCTAGACTTAACATGATTTTCATTTCTTTGGTGATATGATTAAGTTTCAATTAAGTTGCAGAAAATTTAATGGATAACACATGTTGTATTCTGATGCTCCTGATCTATCCTCAAGGCTTATATGGCTTTCTCCAGATCACCCCAATTTGACTTTGACCCCCTGGTTTTGGTTAAAAACTTTTAATGACAGAACATATTTTTGAATATTAATAAGATATTTCTTTTCAAATCTACAAACGTGTGTGAGGTTGAACGTTGGACTTACATGCCACACAAATCGGACTTACATGCCTTTCATTCAGGATGTTTAAAGGACTTATATTATTGCCTCCACCCTTGTACTTCAGGAATTAATCCTCTTGTTTGAATTTTCTCAATAAAAATTTGTGAACATTTATTAACCTTTAATTGATTAAACATTTGAAATAAAATAGTTCACATTTGTTCTTTGTCATTCATTATAAGATGATTCTTTTTGGGTAACCAAAAACCAACAGGCTTGTGTATGACTGGATAATCACTTTTCTGCCTCTCATTTAAAAAGATTTATCTAGGAACATGCATAGACAACAATGTAACTCCACATAAATCATAGCATTTTCTTTATGTTCATATCACCTTAGATTTTACATATCATGAGAAAGCAACCATACATGTTAATGACTGTACTAAGAGTCCTTTTAGCCTAATAAATCCATATGATTGGCTAAGTAGTCAATGTACTATCATTTCCCATATTTAAACAGTTTTAAATTCAGACACCCCCAATGTCTTCTGTTTGACTGGTAAATGGTTGTTCTATTTGACCACAAGTGGTCAGCAGGACCAAACATATATGTGAGTATATGTCCTTTCAAATCAGAATTATTGACATAGTTCTAAGTGTATGAACAGAAAGCAAGTTACAGATTGCCCAAAATGCCTTCAGTTTTCCTGGTTAATGGCTATCCTATCTGTCTGAAAACAGATAACAGGACCAACATATACAAGTATATGCCTTTCCAACTTGAGCAAATAACATAATTTTCAGCAAAAGTAACTCTTGAGACTTTTCATTAAAAATCCTTTTAAGCTTCTTTAGAGCTTGAACTGAATAGTATTATCATATTTCCACACCATTAACAACTTGCTCATGTTTTGACCAAAATAAAGTGTTTATGAAAAATTCTTTAGTAAATTCATTTTATCATTTAATTTTGACATAAAATTCATTTTGAGATAAACAGTTATAACATAATCAAATCTTAATCATACTTAACATCATTAAGACAAACAAACATAACTATCATTCAAGGTCTAGCATATCCTAATAACATCAAGTGATCAGATAATTCACATAATCAAGCATTTAAGCAAAAATGCCAGATAAGCATATAATCATGTATTTCAAATCAAGAGCACTTATCATGACATCACAACTACACATCAACTTATAAACATGCAGAAGTATCAAAGATACCTAATTTTGCACATAAAGTCAAATAGGGCACATATCAGTCAACATGAAAAAGTATCTTATTCAAGCATAACTCAACATTCAGTTTGTGAGACCTCTAATCATATAATCAATTAACACACAGAGATACACACAACTCAGCACACATCATTAATCAGACCTCATCAGAGTTGATCATTCCCAGGGCTTTCAAAAGAAAGTTGAACCTGGTTCTATCAAGTGGTTTGGTGAACAGGTCTGCCAAATTGTCACTTGTATCAACTCTTTGCATTTCAATCAAACCTTTTTCACAACAGTCTCTAATGAAGTGATGTCTAATTTCAATGTGCTTAGTTTTAGAATGTTGCACTGGATTCTTAACAGTAAAATATGCAGCAGTATTATCAATGAGAATAGGGTTATTCAGAAAATTCAAACCATAATCCAGCATCTGGTTCTGAATCCATAGAACTTGTGCACAACAGGCAGATGCAACAACATATTCAGCTTCTGCAGTTGAGATTGAGACAGTTGTCTGTTTTTTGCATTGCCATGACACTAGCATGTCACCCAAAAATTGACATCCTCCTGAGGTTGACTTCCTGCTCATGTTACATCCATCATAGTCACTGTTTATGTAAGCAATCAGATCAAAAGATTGGTTCTTTGGATACCAAATTCCCAAGTCTAGTCTTCCCTTCAAATATCTGAAAATTCTTTTAACAGCATTCATGTGGGAGACTTTTGGACTTGCTTGGAATCTTGCACAGACATACAGAGCATACATAATGTCAGGTCTTGTGGCAGTTAGGTACATCAGGGATCCAATTTTGGCTCTATATTCATGTTCATCCACAGGCTCCCCCTTTTCATCAGCAATCATCTTTTCTTTGGTGTCCATTGGAGTTGAAGCTGTTTTGTATTCATGACATTGAATTTGTTCAAAATGTCCTGCACATATTTAGTTTGGTGAATGAAGATCCCATCAGCCTTTTGTTGAACTTGCAGTCCTAAAAAGAAGTTCATTTCTCCCAAAGAGATCATGCTGTATTTGGACTTCACCACCTCTTCAAACTCCATGCACATTTGTTCATTGGTCGAACCAAAGATGATATCATCCACATAGACTTGTAACAGTAGCAAATCTGATCCCTTTCTTTTGTAGAAGAGAGTCTTGTCAATGGCTCCTCTTTGAAAACCATTTTTGATAAGATGATTTGACAGCTCATCATACCATGCTCTAGGAGCTTGATGCAATCCATAAAGGGCTTTGTTTAACTTATACACCCTGTTTGGATACATTGGATCCTCAAAACCTAGAGGTTGAGCAACATACACCTCTTCATCAATCTTCCCATTTAGGAATGCAGACTTAACATAAGGCTGGAACACCCTAATGTTCTTTGAGGCAGCATATGCAAGGAAAATCCTGATAGCCTCAAGTCTTGCAACAGGTGCAAAGAGTTCCTCAAAATCTATTCCTTCTTCTAAGGCATCCCAGTGCCACAAGTCTAGCCTTATTCTTAATCACCAAACCCTTTTCATCCCTTTTTTTTCTGAAAACCCATTTTGTGCCAATTGTTGACCTGTTTCTTGGCCTATCAACCAGATCCCAAACATGTAGATCTCTGAACTGTGCCAATTCCTCCTGCATTGCCTCCATCCAACTGTTGTCCTTTAGAGCTTGAACAATGTTCTTTGGTTCTATTTGGGATAGAAAGCAGGAGAATAAACAGATGTTTGCAATTTCATAGTGGCTTCTTGTAACTCTTTCATTTATATCTCCAATGATGTTTTCAGAGGGATGATTCTTTTCTACATAGGGAGTTTGAACTATCATATCAACAGACACAGTTGTGTCAAGATTTGATTCATTGATTTCTGGTTCTTCAATGATCAAATCTGTTTCAGCATCATGAAACTCTGGTTCTTCTTCAATGTTCTGTCTTGAGGTAGATGCACCATTGTTTCCAATATTCAAGCTTTCAAACAAATGTTGAAATCTTGCAGTAGTCACATATTCTTCATTTGAATGGTTGCTTGGGTTCTCCTCAGTCTGAACTTGATCATTCTCTACTTCTTGAATGTCTAGATTGAGATCTGCATAATCTTGTTCTTGGTCAACAATGTCACTTGAGATACCTTTAAAAAATGTATAATCCTTTTCTTTGCTAGCAACCTTCTTCCATAACCCTTCTAAGTCCAATGTTTTCTTCCTTTTCTCTTCAAATACATTGGTCTTGTAGAATGAGTCATCAAGGTCTTCAGGATAAATCTTGAAAGACCTTATCAACTTTTCATGATCAAACAGCCATGCTGCACCATCAACTGTGTTGAACTGATTCTCATTAAAGATGATGTCAGATGATTCAATAACACTCAAACGGTCTTTCACATATACTCTGTAGGCTTTTGAGTGTGTTGAATATCCAACAAAGAAGCAATCCAAGGATTTAGTTTGAAACTTGTTCAAGTAATCCCTGATGTTCAGAAGAAAACATTTGCATCCAAAGGGCTTGATAAACTTGATATAAGGCTTTCTATTGTTGAAAATTTCATATGGTGTCTTGTTATGCCTTTTGTTAACAAGTACCCTGTTCTGAACATAGCAAGCAGTATTGATGGCTTCAGCCCAAAATGTAACTGGTAGATTTGCATCTGCTAACACGGTTCTTGCAGCTTCAATAAGTGTTCTGTGTCTTCTTTCTGCAACACCATTTTGTTCAGGATTTCTAGGAGCTGAGAATTGTTGAAATATTCCATTTTCTGTGCAAAATTCTTCCATGACTCCATTTTGAACTCTGTACCATTGTCACTTCTCATTGTTTTAACTTTCTTATTCAGTTTGTTATCAATCATTGTCACACAGCCCTTAGTCAATTCTGCAGTCTCATCCTTTGTACTCAGGAAATAAACCCAAGTATATCTTGAATAATCATCAATGATCACAAGACAATATCTTTTCTTCCCTATACTTGGCACACTCACAGGACCAAAAAGATCCATGTGAAGTAGCTCAAGTGCTTGATCAATTGAGTTGATGAGCTTTGTCTTATGAGAGGATTTATGATGCTTGCCTTTCTGACATGAACTACAATGATCTTCCAGTTTGAACTCTCTTGTAGGTAAGCCAATGACATGCTCACCCTTAACAAGTCTGTTCATATTCTTCATATTCACATGACATAGTTTCCTGTGCCACAATTTTGACTCATTTTCAGTGGCTTTGGAAACAAAACATGTACCACCCCTTGAAATAGCTTCCTTCATGTTGAGCTCATATAGGTTGCCATGTCTAGGTGCCATCATCATAATCATTTCAGGTGGCATTACAAACTCAGGTTTTAAGATGAAACAGTTTGAGTCATCAAAACCAACTTTGTATCCCTTATCACACATTTGTGATATGCTTAGCAGATTGTATTGTAAACCTTCAACATGATACACATTATCAAATGAAACTTTTCCATTTGTTAAAATTCCTTTCCCAACTATCTTTCCACCATTTTCATCACTTCTAAATGCCACAGGACCTTCAAACTTTTCTTCATAATTAACCAGTGACCTCCTATCACAAGTCGTGTGCCTAGAACATCCACTATCCATGTACCATATGTCATTAAGTGGAGTGGACTGTTCATGCACAAAAGAAAAGGTTTGATTAATTAGATGATGAAGTGCAAGTCATTTCAACTTGCAACTCATCAGTTTCAATTTCAGTGGCTGCACTAGAAGTGAGTGTTGTTGGTTCAGGATCTTCATGAGTCAACTCAAGGTTGTCTGAGTTATCTGTTCATATCCACACTCTCTTGGAGTTTTTACAAAGGAGGTTGTGATTTGTGATTCTTTTGATGCATTGTCATGTTCTTGAATTACATAATCTTTCTTTTTCGAGTCTTCACTTACATCAGCAATTCTTTCCACTTTAGTCTCATCCTTGGGTTTCCAAAGAAATCCTTCTGTTCATGTCCATGTTTTAATAAGAACTTCTCATCACCTATCAGTTCTGTTGATTTCTTTCTTGAAAAGACACCTTTGTTTCTTGTCTTTCTGCTGGTAGGTGAACCTTGAGAATTATCAGACTTGATTGGTTGTGTATCTTGTTTGGGGCTGATTCTCAAAGGTTGAAACTTCTTCTTGACAGCTTTCTCATGCTTCTTAGGAGACATAATTCTTCTTACTGATTTAGTCACTTGTTTCTTTGAATTGACTTCAGTTTTCTTTTCACTTCTTGTCTCTTCAGCTGATTTCAACTCATCTTTCTTTGTGGTTTCATTTTCACACACCTTTCCTTTTCCCAGTTATGCTTCACACTTTTGCTTGTACTGAACAAAGTCTTGGCCATACTTTGTTTCATCTGGGACATGAAAGGGTTTGAATTTAAATCTTTCATTACATGAATCTGTGTGGTGACCATATTCATCACACTTTTTGTACCAAACCTTTAACTTGGCTTAGGTGACTTGACTCCCAAAGTCTTCTGATTCTTTAAATTATTAATGTTAATTGAGAATGGCACAAACTCCTCAATCTTGATGTCTTGTCCTTCAAGTTTGCTTTTGACAAAGACAATTTTCTCCATAATCATAGGTTCCTCATCACTACTTTCTTTAATCCTTGACTGTCTCTTTTCATATTCTTCCATAGTTTCTACTTCTCCAACATCAAGCACTTCATGACTGGAAAAGATTGAATAAACAGGGATAAAATTTTCTGCATCAACTGCTTCAGTTACTCTCTTCTTTTTGTTTTGTTTTATCATTTCCAACACAGCCTTGCTTGGTGGCTTGACTGCATTGTAGCTCACCTTTTTCCTTTCACAAATGTCAAAAGAAACATGTTCTCTTTTCATTTTATCATTCTGTTTCTTCATTTTTTATGTTACAGGTGGATACATAGAAAGTTTGTCAATTGACTCTGGTTTCTTGTATCTTCTTCCTCTTTCAGCGGCTTTTATTTCCTCATCAGTGACTTGATCACTCAAATCACTTAAATCATCTTGATTCAAATCAACAGAGTCAAAGTCATCTTCAGAGACTTGAATTCCAATTGATTTTTCTTCTTTTACATCTTCCTTAACCACAAACTCACCTTCTGCATCTACTTCAACATTTCAGTATAAATCAACAAATTCTTCTTTATCTTGAAAGACATCTCTGAACTGTTGCAGGTATGCATCTCTTTCTCTTTATCAACTTTTGGCATAAAGTTGTTGTTTAAGGGTGGTGGAACAGCTTTATATCTGTCTTTGTCACTTACTTGGTTTAGAATACCACAGATGTTTCCTGTAAAGACCAAGTTCTTCAGGAATTCATTCTCAACTTGCAATTTTGTGTTCTGCACCTTCTCTTCAACAATCATCTTCTTTAGCCCATCAATCTCAGTGATGTATCTGGTTTGATTTCTGTAACTGATCATGCAATCATCTTCCAAGCTTTTAATCTTTTCTTCACTGATCAGCTCACTAGACTCATATCCATTTATGATACTTTGTTTCCTAAAACACTCACTTTACAGCTTGCCTACTTTTGTTTTTAATTCACTGATAATTTCATTTAAGTCAACAGTAGGAGTAGAGTGTACCTGAGATGATGAACCAACTTCTTTCTCAATCAATGTCATAAATGCCACATTTTCCCTCTTGATGTCATCTGCAATGTCTTCTTCATGATTACTCCAATCAAAATTACCCTCATGATGTGAAGTTACAGCCACATTTCCTTGATTTCTAGGTTGATTTTGGTTGGTTGGAACTGAATTGTTTGGAACAGTTTGAAGATTCTAATTGTTGTTCCTTTGAAAGCCTTGATTCTATGGCACAACTTGTTGATTATTGTTCAATGGAGGCTGTTGGAAGTTGTTGAATGTGGGGGCTATAATTGTTGGAGTTGTTGTTATTGAAGTTGTTGTTCCTTGAAGTCTGTTGAAACTGTTGATATTGATGCTGCTGATTTCTAGGTTGATTTTGGTATTGGTTCATCTGAAAGTTTCTTGGCATGTTGCATTCTCTGGCAAAGTGACCAGGTTGTTGGCAGTTATAGCAAATGGCTTTAGACTTATCAAAACCAATTCTTTCATTAGGTCCTGATAGAAGAGATCTACCAATTCTGTTATATAGCATTTTGCTTCTAAGAGCCAACATGGCTGCTTGCCATTTCAAATCCATGTCTTCCAAATCGTCAGCATCTATCTGCTCTAGATCATCTTGCACAATGCTTGTATGAACCATATTCTTTGCAACAAAAGCATTATAAGAATCAGTGAACATTGAGAGCAAACCATGATAATCTGATCCATGACTTTCATTACCACCAACATAGGGTCCATGTCCACTAGTCATTGAGGCTGAATCATGTTCTTCCAAGAGTTGGACATTAAAACTCTGCTGGTTTTGTGAGTTGCTTGAACTACCACCAACAAAAGCCTTAGGTGTATCAACACCATGCTCATTTGATTCTTCAATGATGGGAATCTGTTGTTGGTTTTTGGTTGACAAGTTCCCCATAGGTGCAATGAGAGCATTGGTTACTTGAAAACATGGCTTTTCTTCTTTGATCATTTCATTTTCAATCATTTATATTTCTGCAGCCTGAAGGAAGCATACCACATCATCCACCTTCAAATCATTGAAATTGGGCTTTTGAAGGATAAATTTGCAGGCAGTGTACCATTCCTTAGGCATTGAGTTGAGCAGCTTAGTATTCAGGTCAAAATCAGTCATGACATAATCAGTTGTCCTCAACTCATTCACAATAGCTAGAAATCGTTCTAGAATTGATTTCAATCTTTTTCCCTCCTTATACTTGAACCTTTCCAACTGTTGCTTCAATCTTTGCTTCTTTATGTTCTTCAGCTCAGTATTCCCATCATACATCTCAAAGATGGCATCATACATTTCCTTGGCAGTTGTATGATGTGCCACCTTGGTTAAAATATCCCAAGACAGTCCTAGCTTAATCATAACTAAGGCCCTGTCATCTATCTTTCTCAATCTTTCACGCACAGCAACAGTTGCATTTGCATTTGCACCTTCATTGTTGTCTCGTGGTCCATTCTTGATTGAATTCCACATATCCACATCATTATAGCATACGGATGCTTCAAAGAGTACTTTCCACTTGGTAAAGTTTTCCTGTCCATACAATCTTGGAATCTTGTTAGTAGACACTTTTTGTTCCTCATATCCAGACATTTTTGAAAGAATCAAAATCAATTTCTTTGTAAAACAGAGTTTCAAAATAATCAGATCTGAAAATGGGTTGTTCAGATCTGATGTGTCTGATATGATTAGAGCAAGATTTATAAATAAAGATTAAAGCTTTAATTGAAATAAGGAAGAGAAAATACCAATAAATTGTAGATCTGGAAGAAAAATGAAGAACAGAGCTGCTGACGTCACTTTTCAATGGAACAGTTGTCTGCTTACATCATCTTTCTTCAAATCTTCAATCGGCAAAAAGAATCTTACTAAAATAGCAGCAACCTGGCTCTGATGCCACTTGTCAGGTCCCCGATTTCAGCTGGATCTTACTCAAATCATGTCATAACTCACACAAATAAATGTGTCGACAAGGGAGTTAATGACGGGTTGATATATTAAGAAAGATTACTGTTTATTAAAGGCGGAATCAATAATAAACAGGGTAGTTGCTATCAATAATCAAAGGTAACTAACACACACAAGATTCACTCAAAAGATTTCCATTCATACAAAGTTAATCATACAAAAGGATAATCGATTTAGGGTTTCTTAAAGGAAAGTTATGTCCGTACTATTCTAAGACAGCCGTCACACTCAAATATTCTTTATGAATTAAATGAGTATGTTTGCCTTAGGAGGTGTGCCCTAAATTATTAAAACATCAAGCCTACTTGGACCACTGTATTATTAAAGAATACCTTGACCGGTCTTCCAATCACTTGGCTTCATGAGCTTGGTTAGCCTAAAGCTTACTCGGGAATGAGCTTTACTTGGCTATGAAGAACAAACTTTCTTGATAAAGTGATCCTTGCCCGGATACGCATAAACTAGTGAACCTTGCCCGATAATACACTAATTTGCAAACCCTGCCCGGATATCCACTAAAGAAGACTTCAAGAAGATAACCTTGCCCGATAGACAAAATATCGTACCCGGCTAAGTAAAAGCTTGCTCGGAAGTCTAAGGTGTGCCTGGTACCATACTTAGTCATTTCTGAGGAGGTTGAGAAGATTCCAATCTTGACTCAACACGTACTATTTTCATACCATACATATATCATTCATACATCATACATGCTTCATACATACATCATTCATACATCATATATATCGTTCATATCTTTAACTACCACCTGACGGTCCATGCAATATCCGAAGATCGTTCATGCACCGTCAAGCAATCATCATACATAATTCATATAAGGCATACACTTACCACTCAAGGTAAGTGTATTAACTATCGCATCAAGTATGCACACAGCCCCGAAACATAACAAGTAAGTGGGGCTAGAAACTCACCTGAAATCGATTACGTTCACCGTTAACTGTGATTACTTTCCTTAGCTGTGCTCGACTAACTGTATAACAATTACACATATCAATTAACTATCACTACTCCCATCGCGTTTCTAGTATATTTATAACCCTCAACGAATGAGGTCCGGGGGCAGCGCCCCTGGCAGCGGGGTCTAGGGGCAGCAGCCCCTAGCAGGGTCCAAGGGGCAGAGCCCCTGGCTGGGGTCGAGCCATTAGAATTTTGAATCATTAATTAATTTACTAACTTAAAAGTTCAAGGGCTTCTTTGTAATTGTATCATTCTTTTTCTAAGTCCAGTGACCAATTCTGCCATTCTTGTAAACTTAGTTCGTTATCCAGTTATCTGATTCATTATCCAGTTATCTGATTCGTTATTTAGTTCTTTAACGAATTAGAATTCTATAACGAATGGAGTTCTGATTCGTTATATCATAATGAATCACCACTTATGGACCATCTTAACGAATTGAACTTTATAGCGAAGTGGTCTTTCATAGCGAACTGGCAATCATAGAGAATAGCTCAACTAGTTCGTTATTCTTCCTTAGAGAACTAGCCTAACGAACGAGGGTTCTTCCGTAACGAACCACATAACGAATTGAAGCTCATTCGTTATTCACCCGTAACGAATTAGGGTTAGGTTTTGTCAGAAAATGTCAGAAGCATTCTCTGACATCCTTAAATACCCGCGCAACCTTCCGGCGCCGTCTTTCTGGCGCCGCAGTGCCGAAAAACCGGGCGGTGGCCGGAAAAACGCGATTTACCCCGTTTTACACCGTTTTTTGTCCCGTTCGATCTAGATCTGAGCTAGGGTGACCCCTAAGCTCATCTTTTGACCGTTTTATACCCAATTCTATCCGGATCTCGTGACTTTAACGGTTTAAGGTGTCGGCTCGTCGTTTCGCAAATAGATCTAACGGGTTTGAGCTCAACAATATCATTGTCACACCCCAGACCACGGCCTAGGCGTATGACAACTATGTTGTTACCATGATACAATGCTAAATATATATGTTTCCCTTGTTTATTTTATTTAATATTTTAATTGTTTTTGTTCATTTTTAGTCAAGATTTTTATATTACTAACATTTTTGTGTGTCGTAGGTTCCGAGATTTGATCGTGATTAAAAAGGGTGAAAAACGAGCTAAAACGAGCCGAAACGGAGATCCGGAACGCGTCAGGAAGGAGCCAGAGCAGAGAACCGGTCAGACTAGGCCGGTCTGACCGGCCCCCGTAGAAAAGCACGTCGCGCCGCGCGGAGGGGGAGGCCAGACCCGGCCGCGCGGCGCCTAGGCAACGCTGGGCTAGATTTATTTCGTTTTTGCTTCTTGTCGGGCCTTGTTTTGGGTATTTAAACACCTTTAACTTAAACCTGACATAACCTGAAACCCTTGGCCGATTTTGGAGAGTTCTTGGAGCTATTTTACGAGTTTTTGGGTGATTTTGAAGGCAAGAGAACATCCGGTGAAGAGCTACACGTTCACGTTCGAGTTTACGGGTTTTATCATCTTTGATTCCTCGTTTCTTATATTTTCACCATGTTTTCGTTATTATTCGTTTTGTTTGATTTAAACTTTATGATGCTAGGCTAAATTCCATAAACTACCTAGGTCGTGATGAACCTTAGTTCGGTTTGATTTTATTTGGATTTTCGTTTCGTTATGGATTTTATGTTCTAAGTAAATGGTTGAGTTTGATTTAATTAATGTGTATGATTGCTTGGTTTTGTTTACTTGAATTTATTGTTTCACATTGCCCTTGCTGATTGTTTCATAGGATAGGGTTTTGTTAGGTCATTTACTGTGTGTTCTTGGCTAGTTTGTGATTAATATGCATTAAAATCATAGAAACAATAAAATCAAGTAAACAGATAAAAGTGAGCTGCTAGTCTAAAAAGTTGTAAGGTGATAGGCTATTAATAGATCTTTGCTTGTCGGGATTGTTAGATTCAGTTCTTCGTAAGGAGTCCGTCAAGGTTTGATTGTCAGCTTAGTCTATTAAATTAATTGGGTCTGCTTTGCTATCTTTTGAATTCCGCGCTGTAAGGTAGGTTTTCTTCATAAAAGATACTTAGACATAAGCAATTAAATAATCGTAAGGAAGTTTAATATAAAATTGGTGAGTCTTAAAACTTGTTAGAAATCCATAGGCGTCTTCTTGAAATTCAAGGGTCCTGTTCGGGTTTTCTGTCAAGGGTCTATTTTATGATCTTAGTTCCATAACTTGAGTTTTCCATTTAATTAATAACCGTAACTTTGGAGATTCTAGCCTAGGTAGTTATCTTCATCATCTGAATTAATCAAAGTTTTCTAAAATTGTTTATTAGTTTAAAGTAATTAGGGTTAAAGGTTTATTAATTAATTAATTAAGTTTAAGGTAATGATTATGTTTTATTATTATTATATTAATTAGGGTTAGGGTTAATTATTTAAGTATTAGTTTATTAATTAGTTTTTTAAGTAATAATTAAGTTAATCATTAGTAAGTTTTAATTATTAGTTAATTAGTATTTAGAGTTTTAATTAATTAGTAAAATAAACCCCCCCAAATATTATTAATAAATAGTCGCGTCTTGTAGTTGAGTCTAATTTGCTAGTTTCGTAATTTATAGAGTCTCGTGAGTTCGATATCCGGACTTACTTAGCTATACTAGAGTCGACCGGTTCACTTGCCGGATAGTAGTTTAAGTTAAGTTTAAGGGTCTAGAGTATTACTTAGTGTCTAGATTAGTATAATTTTAGTTAATAATTATTTGACTACTTTTAGCACATCAAGTTTTTGGCGCCGTTGCCTGGGACTTTTGGCTATTGTGTTGCTAGCTTTGATTTGACTTACTTGCTATATACGTGCTATTGTGTTTTTGCTTTTTAGTTTTTAGGGTTTTAGTTAATCAGATAATTACGTGTTTATTCTTTTTTGTTTTGAGTCGTAGGTATCTAATTGTCTGTGTCTTTTGCTTGCTTAGATTCTTGTAATTATGTGTGAAATTTGTAATGGACCTCACTTTACCATTAAATGTCCATACAATAGTAACCTTAATCGTGATACGTGTGGTGATCATCATTTACACTATGATTGTCCATACAAGGGTTCTCGTTTTATTTGTTATAGATGCGTTGGTTGTCATATGACTCGTGCATGTCCATATAATCGTACTAACCCTTCTATGCAGCCGGTGCAAAATTTTTCACATGGACCTTTTCCGTATTATTTTGATAATTCGTATCAGCAACCTCAGCAAAACCATGAGCAGTGTTATGATCATTTTTCTAATAGTCTTTCTAATGAGGATGTACCTGCTATGGGTAGGATAGAAAAGATGTTGGTCCAATACATGGCTACAGATACCCAAAAGATGTTCGTTGAGCATGATACCATCTTCAAAAATCACCAAGATATATTACAGATCTCCAACGTCAAGTAGAAGAAATTTCTAGGAGACTGGATGATCAAGATGAAATGGGGAGGTTGAGATCCTTGGAATATGTTGAGTAGTCAGATGAGGATATCACTCAAGTAATGGAGACAAAAATGGATGTTGAAGTCTCACCTCCGGTTTCACATGCTAATATTGATTTTTGGAGTGACTCTGATGATGAGATAAACGAAGAAGAGAGTGTTGCTTATCAGATGTCGTTAATGAAGAAAGAAGAGATTGATGATGAAGTGGATTTGGTAGATTCACTTGAGTTTATGTTTGGTGTTGAGGATATGGTTAAGGTTGATAATGAGCTTAACGAGGAAGATGAATTCCTGAATATAGAGTTGGATGGATTGTCAGATTATGATGAGGGAGACACATTGGACGTTAATGAGGATGTTGCATTTTTCGAGGCCCTACTTGTGGAGGACAGTGTAGATGAGGATGTGGTGTTAGAGGAAGAACACCATTACCGGCCCGTGGACTGTGTTTTGAATCAGAGTTACGTTTAATAGCGGAAGACTTGTGGGTTTAAAGTGTAATATTACAAAAGACGGGATTATAAAATACCCGTTTAAGTTATAACAAAAATATTAATTGTTTCTAATTACAACAACCATTTTTAATATTTTAAGTTTATACAAAACAAATCCCAGCCATCGGATATCCATAGCACTTCGACACTCCAAGCGTTATCCTTGTTCACCTGCAAAATGTAAGAAAATACGTCAGCAACGAATGCTGGTGAATATGCTGACGCAAAAAAATATTTTCTACTTTATTACCCCTCGAGACTACGCCTGCCTCGGCCCATCATGGCTTAGGAATAACAAAGTTAAACAACACATTTATAAACTCGAGTATCTACACTAAGTCACCTCAGCAAAACACCACAGCGTTCGACTTAGTTAAGTGCCCGTATGTATACACATGGTCGTGCTTCCTGCAGGAAAGCGTCCTACGACCAAGTGTGGTGCGATGTGCCCACCGCGTATTACCACATATGTAAAGATCCCGACAAACGTATACTACAGCCTGAGGGCTAGGCTTATACTCTAATTTATAACGGTTTAGGAACACGTAGTACCTTGTAAATAATTTTCATATAACATGTTTGACTCATTTGAAAATAAGTTTGCAAAAGTTTGGGGCGTATTCACCTTTTCACTTTGGGATCAGCTTCAAAACACCGTCCGAGGGTCTTTCCCTTGTTATCTCGCACCTATAGTACGAGTATAAACATTTGTTAGTCGGATATACAATCCGGCTTGAGACCTTTAGTCTTACTATATAAACTTTATCTTGATGAACCTTTAGTTCAAAATCTCTTTTTACTTAAAAACCTTTAGTTTGAAAGTAATTTATAAACCTTTAGTTTATTTATAAAACCCGACGTTTCTTCTTCTCTAAGAAACGTATTCTTTTTCTTTATTATTTAAGAATAGTTATTTATTACTTAAATATATTTCATAACAAAGAATATATACTTACACACATATATATATTTTACCATATTCATAATATTATCTTTTTGTACTTTTCTTTGTTATGTTTACTTTTCTTTTCTTTTATCGAGTTATCGAATATAACCTCGACTCAAGGGTTAAGCCTTTATAATATTTTATTATTATTATTATTGGCGTTATGCCTACCTTTGTTGTCTTATAGAAATCCTAACAATTCAAGCAGTACTCCAACACCACTTCACCCTCTCGATCAACTCTTTCTCTTGTACACCTTCCTTGACACGCCAAACGACAACACCAATCTTTCACCACTTGTCGACACGCCTTACGAGATTCACCATCTTGACGTCGAGATAATACAAACACCTTCTTGGTCGTATGTGGGTGGAGGGTGGCACTAACTTCGAGGAAACGTCAGCACGGAAAACAAGAATAGGGACACGTTTATCGAGGAATTACGGCACGAACTTCGAGGTATGATATAAAGGCTAGTGAGATGTTATAGAGAGAGTTGAAAGCAGGTTTTGGGATGCTTGAAATGAGATCCCGACCTTGCTATTTATAGGCAAAATTTTGGGACCCATCGCGGTACGCGACGTAGCCTTGCATCGTCACCATATAGGTCTGCCTCGTGGCAGACAGTGTGCCATGTGTTGACACGTGGCGGGCGACGTGCCACGTGTGGCCACGTGTCGGGACACGTGGCTGACGGTGTGCCACGTGTGGACACGTGGCAGAACTGTGCCAGAGGTGTCAGACCACGTCATCGCGATACGCGATGACGTTGGTTCAACAGCGATCGCGTATCGCTGTTGACTCTTTCTAGAACGTTTTGACCAAGCCCTTCGCGATACGCGATGGGCCTCTTCTTTGTCCCATCGCGTATCGCGATAGGACAAGAGAACAAATTTTTACTAAGGTTTGGAATTTGGCATATTTGATCCCTAGACTTTGGATTTTGACATTTTAGACTCGAAATTTATGTGATGTTACATCCTCCACACCTTGAAATAAATCTCGTCCTCGAGATTGCTTTACAAGAACAAGTGGGGGTATTTCTTTCTCATTTCCAATTCAAGTTCCCATGTATATTCGGGCTCCCTTCGTGAGTCCCATTTGACTTTCACAATTTTCAAGGTTCGTCTTTTGAATTTCTTTAACTTCGAATCTTCGATTTGAATTGGTTTTTCAATAAATTTTAAGTTTTTATTAATCTCAACATATTTTAATGCCATTGAAAGAGATTCGTCGGTCAAGCACTTTCGCATATTTGAAACATGGAATACATCGTGTATCCCTTGCATTTCCTCGGGCAGTCGCAAACGGTATGCAACAGTGCCAATTCGTTCAAGTACCTCGAAGGGTCCAACGAATCGAGGACTTAACTTTCCTTTCTTACCGAAGCGAACAATGCCACTCCAAGGCGAGACATTCAAAAGAACTTTGTCTCCAACATTAAATTCTAACGGCTTACGATGGACATCGGCGTAACTCTTTTGGCGATCACGTGCCCTCTTCAGTCGTTCTCGGATTTGAAGAATCTTGTCGGTGGTTTCTTGGACTATCTCGGGTCCAGATAACTGATTGTCTCCAGTTTCAAACCAACACACGGCGTTCTACATTTACGACCATATAACGCCTCGAATGGTGCGGCTTGAATACTTGTGTGATAGCTATTGTTGTACGAGAATTCCATTAGGGGTAAGTGGTCATCCCAACTTCCACCTAAGTCAATTACACAAGCCCGAAGCATATCTTCCAACATTTGAATTGTCCTCTCGCTTTGCCCATCAGTTTGCGGATGATAGGCAGTGCTAAGGTTAAGCTTTGTGCCTAAGGATTGTTGGAAGCTTTTCTAGAAATGAGACGTGAAACGACTGTCTCGATCAGATATTATAGATAGCGATACTCCATGCAAAGCAACAATGGTGTTTACATAAATACGCACTAATCTTTCCATTGAGTATGATTCATTGATAGGTATGAAATGTGCGGACTTTGTTAAGCGGTCCACAATTACCCATATAGCATTACGTTGACGAGTCGTCTTTGGGAGTTTGGTTATAAAATCCATGGTTATTAACTCCCACTTCCATACAGGAAGTTCGGGTTGCTGAAGCAATCCCGAAGGCTTTTGGTGTTCAGCCTTGACTTTCAAACACGTTAGACATTTCGCAAAATGCAAGCAACATCCCTTTTCATCTCATTCCACCAATAGTTTGATTTGAGATTATGATACATTTTGTCACTCCCGGGATGTATCATATATTTGGATTTGTGAGCCTCGTCCAAAATTTTCTCACGCAAGTCCCCAACGATTGGTACCCAAATTCTATTGCCGAGTCTAAGGATACCATCATCACCCTTGACTAGCGAGTCAATGGTGCCATTACGTTTTTCGTCAGAGATTTGGTTTTCAGCGATCGCTTGAATTTGGGTAGATTTGATTTGTTCGAGTAAATTGATTTGAAGTTCTAGACGCAACGCTCGGACCCTTTTCGACTTCTCATGTTCCTTGCGACTTAAGGCATCAGCTACAACGTTGGCTTTGCCTTCATTGTAAACAATCTCGCAGTCGTAGTCGTTGAGAGTTTCCATACATCGCCGTTGACGCATGTTAAGCTCTTTCTGATTCAAAGATATGCTTTAAGCTTTTATGATCAGTGTACACAGTAAATCTTACTCCATAGAGATAGTGCTTCCATTTCTTAAGTGCGAAGATTATGTCGCCTAACTCTAGATCGTGAGTCGTATAGTTCTTTTCGTGTACTTTGAATTGACGAAAGGCATAGGCGATTACTTTCTTGCGTTGCATTAGTACACATCCCAAGCTGGAATGAGACGCGTCACTAAAGACAACAAAATCCTCAGTACCTTTTGGCAAGGCCAGTATAGGTGCTTGGGTGAGTTTTTGTTTAAGTGTATCGAACGCCTCTTGTTGCTTCGCTCCCCATTCATATTTGATGTTCTTGCAAGTTAAGGAGGTTAGGGGAATGGCTATACGAGAGAAATTTTTAATGAATCTACGGTAATAGTCGGACAAACCTAAGAAACTTCTAATCTCGGTTGGCGATTTTTGGATTTCCCACTTAGAGATAGCTTCAATCTTAGCGGGATCGACTTGAATACCGTTGACATTGATGATGTGACCAAGAAATTGTACCTCGTGTAACCAGAATTCGCATTTTGAAAATTTAGCATATAATTTGTCGGTCCTAAGAATTTCAAGCAAAGTTCGGATATGGACTTCATGATCAGCCTTAGACTTAGAATAAATAAGTATGTCGTCGATGAATACAATAACAAATTTATCCAAGTAAGTCTTGCAAATACGATTCATCATGTCCATGAACGCGGCTGGCGCATTAGTAAGTCCGAATGGCATAACGGTGAACTCGTAATGGCCATACCTTGTTCGAAAAGCAGTTTTCGGAATATCCTCGGATTGGACTTTGAGTTGGTGATAGCCGGAACGAAGATAGATTTTAGAAAAGAAGCTAGCACCTTGAAGTTGGTCAAAAAGATCATCGATTCGAGGAAGTGGATAACGATTTTTGATTGTGACTTTGTTTAACGCACGATAGTCGATACACATACGCATAGATCCATCCTTCTTCTTGAAGAATAGAATCGGCACTCCCCATGGTGACGAACTTGGTCGAATGAAACCTTTCTCAAGCAGTTCATCGAGTTGTTTCTTTAATTCTTTCATTTCAGTTGGAGCGAGACGGTATGGTGCCTTTGTGATCGGAGCAGTACTGTGAATAAGATTGATCCTAAACTCTACTTCACGATCAGGAGGGATTCCGAGAAGTTCATCAGGAAAGACATCAGAAAAGTCAGAGACGATAGGTACGTCCTTTATCTCTTTTGGCTTTGATTCTTCAGTGACGTAGGCCATGAATGCTAAGCATCCTTGATTTAAACATTTGTTAGCCCTAATTAAGGAAATTATGCTAACTTGGCCAGCGTCTTTGTCCATTTCAATTCGAATGGTTCGTTTATCGGGGGCTTGAAGTTCAACGATTTTGCTATTGCAAATGATACAAGCGTGGTTATTGGATAACCAATCCATACCAAGTACAATATCAAAACCAGAAAGTGCCATTGGTAAGAGTTGAATAGGTAGAATATAACCGGCTAAGAGAATTTTTCCGTTTTCAAGGGCTTCGGAGATCTTAACGATTTCACCGCTAGCAGTCTCGATGCTTAGAGTTTTATTTAATTTTGTTAAAGGTTCGTTTAATAGACTACAAAATTTATAATCCATAAAACTTAAATTGGAACCTGAATCAAACAAAACTCTAGCATAGGTGTCGCTGACTAAGAACGTACCAGTGATGGTTCCGGCATGTCAGTGGCTTGTTTCGTGTCAAGTACAAAGACTCTAGCGTTTCCTTTCTTGTCTTTACCACTTCCACCCGCACCACCAGTCGCGGGTTTGTTTTTCGGACACTCAAAGCTTAGGTGTCTCATCTCCTTGCAGTTGTAGCAGGTCATCTTTTTCTTCCAGCAGTAGGCCGCTACGCGGCGAGGTCGGTTGCATGATTCACAGACTTTTGGAGGCGGATCAAAGTTACATCGACCCTTGTGGTATCTTTTGCATGTTTTGCATGGCGGGCGTTGGAATTGAATCAAGCTTGATGTTGATTTACGCCCTCGCCCTTGAATCGAGTGCTTCCTCCATTCTTTCTTTGGTCGTTAGGTGACACGACCTTTCTATCTTCTTCCTTGTTGCGGATCATTCCGCCCATCAAATAACCAGCCAATTCCATTGTGGAGTCAGCGGTCTGTGGCAAGTGAGACCTCACCATGTCACGAATCTCTCGTGGTAGTCCCCAAATATAACGTGTTACTTTGCTGGATTCAGGAGTAACCAGCTGGGGAACCAATCGACAGTATTCGTGAATTTTTGTGTTGTATTCACGAAGGTTTGTTCCAACGACCTTGTGATTCAGGAATTTGGTTTGAATTTGGTCCGTCTCGTTCATTGGACAAAACTTTGCCATTATCATCTCCTTAAACTCATTCCAAGTCAGATTGTACATCATCTCCCTTCCTTTACTTATGATCAACGTATTCCACCACTCGAGCGCTTCTCCTTTGAACATGAGGGCAGAATATTGAATCTTTTCTTCATCGGAACACTTACTTGTTATTACGATCGTCTCCATTTCTTCAAGCCACCTAACTGTTGTGATGGCTCCCTTGTCACCATGGAACTCCTTCGGTCCATAATATTTGAAATCCTTAAACGAACACCCACTTATTTTTAATTTCTTCAATTCTTGTCTTACCCCACCATCAGCGTTGGACTCATGAACACTTTCCTCGACATGAAACGGTTTCGGACGAGATTTCACGGATTTTCGGGAAGGATTAACAGATTGGGAATGTTTTGAGTTTTTCGATTGGGACCTAGCCACAGACTCTTCCCTAATTGCATCTTTAATCATCTTTTGTATTTGACTCATATATTTGTCAGGAATTGGATCATCTTGTTTATTTATGGGGTCTTTCCCCTTTTCTTTTCTTATCTCTATCTCTTTTCGAGAATTCTCGTTGTTGTTACTTTGTTCAGACATTTTCTTTTTCTTTTTCAATATATCTTATATATTTGAAATTTAACAACTTCCTTTTATTAAACATATGTCTTATTTCACATTTATATATATATATATCACAAAAGGATATATATATATATATATATATATTTTATAACATATATATATATATCGATAAACCTATCTTTACATAAGAACGTCTCAACGTTCTTTATTACACATTATTTCACATAACTCATAGGATTACATTAACACACGCACACACACACAGCTTCTTTGTTACATCCTTCTCCATCATCTTCAATCCCTCATGAACTTTCTCACAACCCTTGTCAACTTGTTGCACTTTCGAAGAAGCGTCTCTCCAATCTTCTTCTTTTTCTTTCCTTCAACGGCCATCTTTTTCCTCCATTCGTCTGTCTCATGTAAAGCGTGGTCCAAGTGTTCCTCGTATGACTGCGGAACTTCGTTGGGGTATCCATATATCAGAGGTGGGTCGTGGAAACCCATTGTCACCATTTCATAATGATTTCTTGGTTCTGGATACGGGGATGCTGTCACGTCGGAGGGGTAGTGGAAAAAAGCTTCAGCAGCTTCATTCTGTTCTCGGATTTCATTTACTTGATCCTCTTCCGTTGGGATCACGCCTTGGAACGGTGGATAACTTGATGTAGCTTGGTTCTTGAGTTTCTCGAGATATTGGACATATGGGTCAACAGAACCGTAGCTTGGGTTTTGGGAAGTGAGTGATTCCTCCATTGGGGTTGATATCTTGTTGGGATTATCGGGACACTCTTCTTTCGGTTGTTTCACAGATTCTTCTTCTGGATCTTCCTCTTCCTCCTCGGGTTCTTCCTTTTCCTCTTCCATATGCTGGGTGGTCTCATTGATTATCGGGGGCATTTGGAAACTTTCATAGGGCATCATCTCCCTCATCCTCGGTTTACAGGACGGCCCCTCATCATTGGTGGGTTGAGAGTTGACTTCATTGAAAGTGGAGCTCCCGGTATGCCATCTTCGTTGATCTGAGTGGCAATGCATCCAGTCAGAGGATGGAGACCTTGGTTCTTCTTTGATGGGTCGATTTGAGATGAAGGCATAGGACGGGTGAGGATTTGGTGGTAAATAGGTTGGGTTGCTTGATGGGTAGTAGGGTGGTATCTCCGATGGTTGGTAAGTGGGGATTTCTGACGGATAGTATGTGGGAACCTCATATGGGTGGTACATGGGAATTGTTAGTGGGTGGTAGCTCGAGTGCCTCGGTGGTTCACTTCCTTGTTTCGGTGGACTATCAGGAACATTGATTGGATAGTGTTTGCTTCCGGGATAGTATACCGGTTTGGTCAGGTCATGTTCTACATCTTGGTCGAAGTATGCTTCCTAGTAACCTTCACTCATATTGTCCTCGGGAAATGGTTCGGCGATTCCAGCCTCTTTAGCCTTGCGCACAAAGTTTTCCATCATATTCTTGAATGACATCTAACAATTTGGGTGGTTTAGAATGATGAGGGAAAGAAAAGGTTTACCAGCCTATCTTATCCCTGTTTTAATTAATCAATTAATTCATATACTTGGATCGAAGCTTAGATATTATCTTGTAATACCTAATTCGCTAAGATCGATGGCTCTGATACCAACACTTGTCACACCCCAGACCACGGCCTAGGCGTATGACAACTATGTTGGTACCACAAGTGTAATTAAATCAAAGTTACGTTTACTAGCGGAATACTTGTGGGTTTAAAGTGTAATATTACAAAAGACGGGATTATAAAATACCCGTTTAAGTTATAACAAAAATATTAATTGTTTTTAATTACAACCACCATTTTTAATATTTTAAGTTTATACAAAACAAATCCGAGCCATCGGATATCCATAGCACTTCGACACTCCAAGCGTTACCCTTGTTCACCTGCAAAATGTAAGAAAATACGTCAGCAACGAATGCTGGTGAATATGCTGACGCAAAAAAATATTTTCTACTTTATTACCCCTCGAGACTACGCCTGCCTCGGCCCATCGTGGCTTAGGAATAACAAAGTTAAACAACACATTTATAAACTCGAGTCTCTACAATAGGTCACCTCAGCAAAACACCGCAGCGTTTGACTTAGTTAAGTGCCCGTATGCATACACATGGCCGTGCTTCCTGCAGGAAAGCGTCCTACGACCAAGTGTGGTGCGATGTGACCACCGCGTTAGTAAGGATCCAGACAAACGTATACTACAGCCTGAGGGCTAGGCTTATACTCTTATTATAACGGTTTTAGGAACACGTACTACCTTGTAAATAATTTTCATATAACATGTTTGACTCGTTTGAAATAAGTTTGTAAAAGTTTGGGGGCGTATTCACCTTTTCACTTTGGGATCGGCTTCAAAACACCGTCCAAGGGTCTTTCCCTTGTTATCTCGCACCTATAGTACGAGTATAAACATTTGTTAGTCGGATATACAATCCGGCTTAAGACCTTTAGTCTTATTATATAAACTTTACCTCGATAAACCTTTAGTTCAAAATCTCTTTTTACTTAAAAACCTTTAATTTGAAAGTAATTTATAAACCTTTAGTTTATTTATAAAACCTGACGTTTCTTCTTCTCTAAGAAACGTATTCTTTTTCTTTATTATTTAAGAATAGTTATTTATTACTTAAATAATATTTCATAACAAAGAATATATACTTACACACATATATATATCTTTCCATATTCGTAATCTTATCTTTTTGTTCTTTTCTTTGTTATGTTTACATTTCTTTTCTTTTATCGAGGTATCGAGTATAATCTCGACTCAAGGGTTAAGCCTTTATAATATTTAATTATTATTCTCATTGGCGTTATGCCTACCTTTGTTGGCTTATAGAAATCCTAACAATTCAAGCAGCACTCCAACGCCGCTTCACCCTCTTGATCAACTCTTTCTCTTGTACACCTTCCTTGACACGTCAAACAACAACACCAATCTTTCACCACTTGTAGACACGCCTTACGAGATTCACCATCTTGACGTCGAGCTAATACAAACACCTTCTTGGTCGTATGTGGGTGGAGGGTGGCACTAACTTCGAGGAAACGTTGGCACGGAAAACGAGAATCGGGACACGTTTATCGAGGAATTATGGCACGAACTTCGAGGTATGATATAAAGGCTAGTGAGATGTTAGAAAGAGAGTTGAAAGCAGGTTTTGGGATGCTTGAAATGAGATCCCGACCTTGCTATTTATAGGCAAAATTTTGGGACCCATCGCGGTACGCGACGGCCTCCTGGGCACCCGTCGCGTATCGCGACGTAGCCTGGCATCGTCACCATATAGGTTTTCCACGTGTCGCAACGTGGCAGACAGTGTGCCACGTGTTGACATATGGCGGGTGACGTGCCACGTGTGGCCACGTGTCGGGACACGTGACTGACGGTGTGCCACGTGTGGACACGTGGCAGAACTGTGCCAGAGGTGTCAGACCACGTCATCGCGATACGCGATGACGTTGGTTCAACAGCGATCGCGTATCGCTGTTGACTCCTTCTAGAACGTTTTGACCAAGCCCTTCGCGATACGCGATGGGCTTGTGCTTTGTCCCGTCGCGTATCGCGAGAGGACAAGAGAACAAAATTTTTCCTTTTTAAACCCTAAGGTTTGGAATTTGGCAGATTTGATCCCTAGACTTTGGATTTTGACATTTTAGACTCGAAATTTATGTGATGTTACAATCATACTATCATTAGCTTGGATCGGGATCGGTTTTCCTTGGTGTTTTCTGCTAGAGAGAGAGAGAGCTAAGTGTGTGTTTTGGTGGTGTTTGGAATATGTGTAAATGAATGAAATATGGGTAATTAAGGTTTATATAATTATGGATCGTGGGCTTAAGCCCATGGTCTTTTCCTTCTTTCCTTCATGACCCAAGTCCATAACCCATATCCATTTTACCCAACACTAGCCCGACTCATAATAATCCATATTCTCATTTTATTAACCGAAACTAGAAAAATGGGATGTTACACAAACATACACACACACATATATACATAGATTCATACATACATGCATACATACATACATACACACAAAAATACACACATACATATAGATACACGTACACACAAATGCATACATATACACACATACAAGTATGTATAGTGTTGTAAAAGTCGGATTTCAAGGCTTTGGAATCGGCGATTCCAAGGTCCTCGGACATCAACCTTGCCAAATTTTCCCAACTCGGACACCGTTACTCGCCAAGGTCCAACTCAGAGTACTCGGGCTCCAAGGTCAACTCGGCCACCATTTTTTTTAAATAAAAAATAAAAATAACAACAAAACATGATTTTTTTTTTATTTGTTTCATATGAATTATGTTTTTCTTAACATATATATAATATCCAATAATTATTTAATGTTATATATATCATGTTTGAGCACTCCCTACAAGGGGGTCAGCCGCCTAGGGACCGCCTAACGAGTTTTACAAGACTGACATATACACATATATCTACATTCTACACACATACATTTATATACTCACTACTCCACTAATTAATACAGAGTTACGCACATACATATATACATATATGCATACACAGATACATACATATACGTAGTCACATAGACACACACACACACACACATATATATACACACATACGTATACATTAACATATACATATGCATACACAGAGATGCCAATATACATATTACATATATATATATACACAGTCACATGTGAATAGACATGCATGTCCCTACTAACACATATATGCCATACAGTTATGCCCAACAGTTGATTAGTTAACACACACACACACAAATACATAAACACACACAAAGACATAACACAGGCACACACACACACACACTGTTCCTTATACATAAAGATTGACATGACACTTATAAAGATATCTAAACATTGCACTTATAAAGATTAAGTTAACACAAGTTATCAGTAGTAGGTTATCATTAACATAAGTGAACACATATTACACATTAGGTTATACTAAATACCTAGTAATTACAGTAATACCAAAATACCGGATTCTTAGTTTATCAAAACACCTGATTACAACTTATTAAAGATTATATGCAATAATATAACCAAAGAAACCTAAACAACTACTCCAAAAGATCTTGTCCATCTGCATTGCAAATGATCGTGTAGATCCTGTTCGGCCAGGTATACAAAACGCCACCATATCAACGCTTAAGTGGGTCCATGACAGATCGACCAACATCGCAGCTACAAGGAACAAGCACGAACCCGAACTTGATTAGTAATTAAATTTGAATAGCCAATTTCACATTTCAGAACACTATTATAACTCAAAATTGAAACCCGATTCATAGCTGAGAATAGTCTGGTGTTAGTGTAAATGATAATTAACCATGCAATTAGGGTGATATGATAATGTGAGATGAGGATGACAACGACGGGTAATGTTAGGGTTGTATATTTTGAAGGGGGGGAGGGTATATTGAGTCGGCGTTTGGTTTGGGGACAAAAAATACTAGTTTTCCCCTGAAACTAACGGAGGTAACAACCATTAAGTAACGGCTGGTCCCGATTGCAAAAAGAAAAGGACCACCACAGAGGCCTTATCTACGAAATGGTCACCACGGAGTTGAAAGTTATGTTTTGAGTTTCATCAAATGAACCATAACTGCAATTAGCTCCTTGTGTTTGTGGTAGGTTGGCGATTGAACCGGAGATGGAGGCGACTATTTTTCTTGTTAATATTATTATTATTATTAGACTTTGATAAATAGTTTATAATTAAAATAAAGAAGATGCACATAACATTAAATTATTAGACTTTAATATATTAGACTGTAATTTTCAACTACCTTACCATTGTCGATTCTCTTTGTGGGTGGGGTGGGGTGGGGTGGGGTGTACCATTTCCGTTAAAGACATGTTAATTAGTAAAAAACACACACATCATCTTCGTTTATAAAATTCGAATAACTCATACAGTAAAAGAACAATTTTATGTACCCAATTTCTTACAGACCATAATCTTGGGTAGTTTCATACTTTAGCAGTTAGCTGCCAAGCTTCTTTAATTAACACCCTGTTAACGAAGTCCTTAACTTCGGATACAAGCTCCTCGCATTCCGGCAACTCGGGGAAGACAAAAAAACTATGACACATATTTGGGTAGTCCACCAAGTAAGCTTCTTTTCCAGACTTCTTCAACCACTCATAGTACCTTATTTGCCAGTCCCTTAGAACATCAAACCCTGTCACGACCACTAAGGTAGCCGGAAAATCAATGTTTGAAATGTCCACCGCGTGTGGGCCGCTAACGTTGATGATCGGATGATCGCGGTTATAGCCTTCACCTGGCGGCATGAACACCTTCCAGTACCAGTCCGTTCTATGCAACGACAAGATATTATTTCCTTGGAGTTCTTTTTCCGATATTGTTCGCTCCTCCCCGCCAAAAAACGTAGAATCGCCACCACACCAATTACCTTCGTACGTTGGATCAAGATTCAATTGCTTGATTCACAAAAAAATGGTTAAATACCAGTGGATGAAACCGGAAAAACTAAACCGAAACAAAAATTACGGTTTGGTTTTATGTTTTAGTAACAAACCAAACTGACGATTCAGTTTTGTGTTTGCATGTAATAAAAAAATGAAACACACTAACCGAACAAAATTTATAAATTTTCATTTTTATTTTTTTATTTTAAGTAATTTATAAGAATTTAATAAATATGTAACTCAAATACTTTAATAAAAATGTATAATAACTAATTCATTATTAATTAATAAAATCAAATCCTAAATTCATAATTTTGTACCATTTTTTTTCCAAAATTTTTAAACACAAATGGCAAAACCAAATTGAATCAAACCGAACAAACAAAACTGAATGGTTTCAAAAATTTAAAAACCAAAGTTTCAGGTTAGTAGCCAACACATACCTTGAGCTGTTGAAAATTAGATTCGCAAGCTCTTTGAGTAACATGATGAGCTAAGTTTCCGCCAGCGCTATCACCTGCGAGAAAGCACCGTGAAATATTTGCATTTTCGGGTAAAGATTTTGACCTATTCTCTTCATCGTCGAGAAACTTCAGCACATCAAAGCAATCGTTATGTTGCGCGGGATACTTGTGCTCGGGTGCAAGACGATAGTTAACCGAAACAACAATGGTAGGCACTTTTCTCGCTATTCGGTGATACATAGCGTCGAAATAATCGATGTCAGGGGACAAGAAAGCGAACCCACCACCGTGAAGGTACACAATCACCGGGAGATCTTCTGTTACGTGTTGCGTGGGGATGTATACCCGGAACCACAGGTTGCGAGTCGGATCCACGGTCACGTCGTATGACTTGACACCGTTGATCGGGTTGGGCGCGGGTGGAACCCGTAGCTCTATGAGTTTGAGAATACCGCGGTTGACGGTGTCGTCTTGTCGTATAGATGCGTAGGTGACGGTGGAAAACACCGAAAGGTAAAAATGTGTTTTCAAGGGCAAGGCGAGTGATGTCTTTGCAGCTTCCATGGTAAGTACTGTTGTTGAATTGATTTGATAAAAGCCACACTTCAGATTTATACACTTTAGAACAAATGAGTTGAAAGCACAAATCATATATAAATGGTAAATTGATTTAATGAAACTTAAGTATTTTATTATTATGCATGATCGCATGCTTAACATCTCGTGTTACTTAATTATATGCTTACTTGAATAAAAAACTTCATAGCTGATAACATATGCAATGTTTTATATTCTTCTAATTTAACTCTCTCGTAATAAGCCTAATATGTAATATAATAATAAATGTGCTAAACCGATACTGTTTCACATGTGAAACGACCCAACACTTTTAAAATATACAACGATCAAAACATAAATAACTATACATAGACTCCTAAATCTAGAAAGAATATTAAGACACAATCAATCATAAAATAATATAATACAATACCAATAAAAATATAACACAATTCTGTATAATATAACACAACGTCGAGGAAAAAAAGACAATGAGAAAAATAAACGAAAAACACAATAATAAATATAAAGACACACTGATTTAAACAAAATTTCTAAAATCTGCAAGTTAGAAATAAAAAAGCGAAATCCTAATATCTAATATCGTAGATTTTGACAAGACAATTTCAACGCTAATAATTTGAATTCAATCAGAGACTCTTTGTTATTCTTCATACGACTTCCTATTTTAAAAAAGCTATGTACTTAAACCCTAGTTAAATTTATTCTTTATGGTGACGTCTCCTATTCCTTTTTGCGTTTTGTCTGTAGCCTCAACAAAACAACACAAGAGGCCGGGAAAAAACAAAAGAAAGGTTGTTACCTCTAATTTTCTTTAATCTATGACCAGCAAAGAATTATTCTTTACTGTTAAAAAATTGTTGGGTCTACCGCACACTTTGTCATGTATAAGTTATCTATAATATATATAAAATATATAAACGAAACTTTTAAAAGTTCTTTGATTGATCCCTATATTTCCTTAATACATCATATTACATTATTTGTAAACAAAGATTACTCATGCATTTGACCCGAATTCACGGATATGGGTCTTACCAAACCCAAATATTCCTTAAACGGGCTTTAACATCTCATTAAATTAAAAATTAATCTCACCGTATATTTTATATAAAAATTCTATAAAATAGGGATATACTAAAAAAATAATATCTAATTTCTTTAAAAAATATATATATTATTTATAATTAAAAAACAATTTTATAGTATAAAAAATAAGCGGGTCATTGGTCTCACCAAACACAAATAACTTTTAAACCGGGTTATAACATCTCATTATTTGTGAAACTCTTTCATCATCAAATACTAAATATATTATTAACTTCTGTATAATAAATAAAATTAAAATCCAAAAAATATATAACTATTATAAACGAATAATGTAAAACAATACCCATATTGCGGGAGATAAAAACTAGTTATTTATATTACAAGTTAAAACCTAATATTTCCCCGACTTTTAATGTGGTCGTGTATCACGCTGTATATTTAAACGGTCCATCGCGAAAAAAAGTCAAACTTCCAATTTCCTGATTCATCGTGTATCACGATTAGGGGTGTCAATCTGAAACCCAACAAGAACCTGACACGAAAAAATTTTAGGTTTTGGGTCGGCTGACACGACCCGTTTTCTTAAACAGGTCAACCCGAACCAGACACATTTAAAAAATGGGTCAACCCGAACCTAATCCGTTAAAAAGTGAGTTTACCTGTTAACCCATTTAAATTTTAAAGAAGTTAACATTTTGATTTTAGAGATAAAAAGTTTTTAGATTTTATAGTTGAATACTTAGGTTTCATATTTTTCATACATCAACAACTTTTAAAAGTAATTTAATTTCTTTTTAAATTAATTTGATCTACTTTTTACTTCTAAAATATTTATCTAATTAGTTTTAACTCTTTATTCTCTTATTATTTTGTTTCATTTGCTCTTATCAGAGATAAATATGTAAACCTAAGTTTATTAATTGAAAATGAGAGATAAATACACAAATACAATTAGATCTATCACAATTATTAAAATGTTTTATATAAATTAGAGTAATTAATTGTTTAACTTAATATTAAGTCACTAGGTATTACCCATATTCATATATGAACATAAAATAAGTTGACGAAACACAACCCGAACATGACACGGATTTAAACGGGTTAACACGACACGAATATATATATATATGGGTTAGGTTGAAGAATCTCAACACGCTAACCCGAAACCCATCAACCCGCCAACCACTAACCTGACACGATTGACACCCTTAATCATGATGGACCATCTCCACCTTCGTCACGTAACGCAACGGGCTTCGTCATTAGAACTGCTCTGTTTTGCGTGGTAATCATCCCGGACCTTCATCCCATGCTCGTACAAGCCCAAAATAAGAATCAATAACATTAGTGGTGTTCAAAACATCCGAATCCGAATTATCAGATGTTTCGGATATCCGAATACCGGATATCCGAATTTTTTAATTCGGATAGTAAATTTGAAAACTTTCGGATATTTTGGATATCCGATATCCGAAATATTAGAATAATTTTTTTTTAACTTTTATTAAATCTAGTATATACATTGAAAACCCCAAATTCCTTTTAGATCTAATATCACACATCCTAATTCACAGGGATGACAACGAAAATCGAACCCGATGGGAAAACCCGAAAGTCGACATAATTGGGACGAGTACTACCTGACCCATTAGGGTTTGGAACGGGTCTGGGATTAATTTTGAAAATTTCTGTGGGTTTGGGATGGGTTTGGGTTTTGTAATATACCTGATTACCCGATAACATTAACCCATTTACCCGATTATATACTTATATACCCAACATTACTTTTTTATGCTTATATATGGTATACTCTAAATATTTTAAATATATCATCTGTTGAAACTTGTTTATACAATTATGAAGGTTAAAGGGTTGCATACCATAATAATATATGCGATGGTTACATGGTTGCAGACCCTAATAATATTTGCGAAGGTTTAAGGGCTGCATACCCTAATAATATCTGCGAAGGTTTCAGGATTGGACCCTAATAATATCTGCGAAGGTTATAGGGCGAAATGCTTTTCAAAACGTATAAATGGTTATGTACATAATGTATAGGCTTGACCAAATGAAAGAAAGAAAGAAAGTATTACATGCTCTTGCCCAGGTTGAACATGGGATGGGACCTCCCCTCTATGAAGCATGTGCGTTTACTAAGTGGCCTAGCCCCACATTAGATTAACTATATTATACATACACAATTAGAGGTGCACAAATCGGGTATTATGAAAAACCGGGTTCGGGTATGGAACCGGGTTCAGGTATGATCGGGTATTAAAAAATCGTGTATTAACAATAATCGAGTCGGATTCGGGTAGGGTATTGAACCGGGTCTTCAATACCCGGGTATTTGAAGACCCTATTTTCGGGTATTGAAAAAACCCGTTTTATGGGTTTTGAATACCCAATTTTCCGGGTATCAAAAAAAACCATTTTCTACAGCTTCTTCTATTAACGGGTCTGCTTCATTTTTTTATCCTAACTCCATTTTGGCATACAAACTTCAAAGTTCATTTAAACATGCATAAACAACTAAACAATGATACAAAAAACATACATTTTATATGTTTTCAGTTGTTGTTTGTATATCAAAAGGTGTTGCTCTAAACAAGTATTTATATAATATACGTGCTCCAAAAAATATCCGTTGGAGAACAACAATAGATTGTGGACAGCCACACAAAAATATGTGCACAAACACTAATATCCTAGCATGCAAAAAATCTGGTTCGGGTATGCAAAAAACCAGGGTTTCGGCTATAAATAGAACCGGGTTTCGGGTATAGTTTAAACCGGGTTTCGGGTTTCGGGTATACCTAGAACCTGGTTTCGGGTATAGTTTAAACTGGGTTTCGGGTTTCGGGTTTCGGGTATACCTAGAACCGAGTTTCGGGTGTTATCGGGTTTAGATCGGGTACGGGTTCGGGTTTCAACATTGAAAGTCATACCCTATCCGTACCCTACGGGTAGGGTCGGGTTCGGGTATTAAAAACCCGGGTTTTAGAAAAACCGGTTCCGGATTTTTTTTTCGGGTCCAGTTCCGGATTCAGGTTTTTTGTGCACCTCTATACACAATGCCTAAATAAAAGTATAATAAAAGATAGTTGAAGAGAAAAAAAAAAGAAATCAAGTGATCAATAAGTAAGGACCACCGATATATGGTTGGTTTTAAAAAATCCTAGCTATGCCATTGTGTCCGGGATGCGGAGAGACGCTCTTTATTTTCTAACCATCTTTTTTATTTTTAATGAAATGTTTGTCGGTCTTTATTAAAAAATTATAAATTAAGAAAAATAACAAAAAAATAACCTCAATTATAACAAGTAAGTTTGATTTTTATATTTATTTAAAATATATTAGATTGTATTTGTGATTTGTAAACTACATGGATGATCTTTGTAAAATATTTAGGGTGCACCATTGGGAAAAAAATATATATCTCGAAATTATATACTACAAGAATACATTGGGTATTATAGTTGGTGATGTGATTGTGTTTTTTTGTGGTGAAGGGTAGAAGCTTCACAACATTTTTTTTTACGACAAGGGTATTAATGAAATTTGGTTAATAATACAAGATTGGGTCAAGATTTTCGAGATGAACAAATTTCGACTCGGTAGAAGAGATTCTTGCGTACCCAAGTCATGCGGCTCAAACTATAATGGTGGTGATGTGTTATACGATATGGTTGACGAGGAATGATGTTATTTTTAATAGCACTTCTTTAGTGATGACGAAATTAGTGAATGGCGTTAAGTCAGCCTCCTTATGGGTGAAACCAAGAAGCAATGGGTCTAGATTGAGAGAAGTGTTGCATGTTCAATTTTGTTAATTTTTTAACTATAAGCGGGTGTATATTTTGTTGATGTTATTTATTTTTCTTTGTATTGTTTAGGTTGCTTGCCTCTTATAAGTTGTTTCTCTTTTCGTTTTAATAACAACAAAAGTTTAAAATTCAAAGAGGGACAAAAATAAGAAATATGAGAAAGAGTTGTAGCCACAAAAAAACCCTAAAAAAATCATAACTCAAAATATAAGTTAAAAAATAAAACTAAAATGTTTCCCCCGCCTTTGTTGTTCAAAAAAAAAGACGAAGATAACACAATGTCGAGAAAAAAAAACACAATGATAAATAAAAAAATACATAATAAATCGTTAAATATAACACAATATCGAGCAAAATATAACACAATATTAAGTAATATAACACAATATCAAGAAAAAAAGACACAATGTCAAGGAAAAAAAAATAAAAATCAATGACGAAAAAAACACAATAATAAATAGAAATGCACAATTATTATTTTCCTCAATATTGTCTCTCTACTTTTTTTAGATAGGTGAATATGGGGAAAAATAATTTATTTTTACATTTTCTTTTTTTTATATAAATTTTGAGTAATGATTTGTTTTATTATTTTATTTTATGATTTTTTTATAACCACAAAGAATTCTTGTACTTGTTATTTTTTCTCACTTTATATAATAACATGACCCTTAATAATATAGGTCTTCCAAAAAATTCAAAGCACGTTATCTTTTATTAAATTCATGCAACTTGTGTAAAAAACGAAGAATTTTATATCTTTAATTTTTTTTATATTTTTTATATAGATTACTGATAAGTTTTAAAAATTAGTTGTCTTCTTTCAGGCCATGTTATTAGACCTAAATTTTCATGTGTTTAGATCAATGTTTTCAGACCTGGACCGGGCGTCGATCCGGACATCTTACCGGGTCAAAGGTTGGATCGACCCGGGAGGGCGGACTGGATTTGACCCGGATGATGTCATAAATTATTTATATATATATATATATATATATATATGGGATGGTTCAAGAGAGAAATGATATTATTACAAAAAATGCAAGAAATTAATATGGACCACTAGTTTTATTTTAAGTCTTAAATGCTTAAAACAAAATAAAGAAAGTATTAATCATTCTCTTTCTTCAATTAATATAACTAATAAACCATAATACTTATCTACTTAATTAATAAATTATAATAATTGGAAAATATTAAGAACTCATTTATTTTTATAACTTTTTTTTTGTGTCTTGAATTTTTATCTTACACAATTATAATTTATTCATACATTAAAATTTCTTTCTATCCAAAACTAATTTCTTCCAACTCAATAAATTAATATCCATCAAAACATACTTACATTATGATGAATAATACCAAAAAACTATTTTACATGTGTTTGCATTAAAAATTAACAAAAAAACATACAACCTACACAAAAACATATAATCTACACCTTTTCTAATATTAAGACAACATATAACCTACACACGACAAACATATAACCTACACACAAAATTTATCATCAATGAAATAACACGCACACGAAAACATATAACCTACACACGAAAAACATAAATCTACACACGAAAATTTAATTTTACACAAATACAATTTATTCATACATTAATTTCTTTTTATTCAAAACCAATATCTTCAAACTCAACATATCAATATCCATCAACACGTAGTTACATTGTGATGAATAATAAAAAAAACTATTTTACACATGTTTGCATTAAATATCAATAAAAAATATACAACATACATAAAAACATATAACTTATACTTGTTCTAAGAATAAAAAAACATATAACCTACATACGAAAAACATATAACCTATGCATATGTAGGATATGTTTATCTTTGTGTAGTTTATATAGTTGTTGATGTCGAATTACATATGTAAGTTGTATGCTTTTTGTATGTTGTACGTTTTTATCACTCAAAACAAGTGTAGGTCATATAACTTTGTGTAGGTTATATATTTATTGTTTACATTTAATCGACACATTTGTATGATATTTTTTTTATTATTATTATTATTTATGACAATAATTTTATTGGCATACCAATTGAAAAATATATATATATATATATATATATATATATATATTATGTTTTGATATTTAGTGTTAAAAAACATTCTAATAAATTGAGTGGAAATTATTTTTTTATATAAAGTATAGTATTATATGAATAAATTGTATTTATGTTGAATAAAAAAAAGAATGTGTAAATAAAAAATAAAACTAAAGTAGTGTTTTTATCTTTTTAATTATTTTAGTTAAATTAGTTTGATATATTAATTAAAGAGATATTTATTATGGTTATATTAGTTGTATTAATTGGAGAGAGAGAGGGTGCATTTATTGTTGCATTTACATCTTTTTTATTTATTTTTAAATATTTAAAAGCTAAAATAAAACTAGTGGCGCATATTCATTTCTTGCAATAATTTGATTTCTTTCTTGAACTTAAACACACACACACACACACATATATATATATATATATATATATATATATATATATATATATATATAATTCATACACATATAAAAAATAAAAATAACAAAAATTATAATAATAACAAACTTTAATGTTTATCTATGTTTTATACATTGTTTTTTAAATATATATAATATATGTTTGATTAATGGAGACATTGATGAAACATGGTTGGTTGGCTTATGGGTAATTATTAAGGTTTCTATCTTCGAAATGTCCCAAGTTTGAATCCCGGCATGCACAATATATTTTGAATCTAATGAAAAAAATTGGTTTTACTGGTTCTCCCGCTGGGTCAACCGGTCCGGGCCGACCTTCCACCCGCAAAACCGGCCGGGTTTTTCAGAACGGCCCAAATACACTGACCCGACCCGGTATAGAGACCGGGGTCCCGATCCGACCGACCGGGCCATGTTTTAAAACACTGGTTTAGATTATCATGATCATCACGTTGATACTTGATGGTAACACTAACGTGAGATGTCATATAAGACAAATATGGAGCCGCCACTTTCTTAGGCTATGCATAGTGGAGGGGCTACAAATGGAGGCAAATTGCGACACGTGGCGCCCAGTCAGCAAGAGGCGGGAATTTATTTTTGGGGTGTAACGGTGCAGGGGCTACAAACTAGGCCCACGATATCTTTTTTTATTATTTTCTTTTTATAATTAAACTAGAAAATAAAAACCAAGAAAATTAAATAATAAAATAAAAATGTATTAAAATTAAAAGGAAATACAAAAAAATACATAACTAAAAAAAATACATAACTAAAAATAAAAAAAAATACATAACTAAAAAAAGAAACTAATATCCGTCATATTCGCGCATTTTTCACGTCGTCGTTGATGCAACAATGCGGTCTCCTCGTGAAACCCCTCCGATTTGACGAATTCGTAGTCTTCTTTCATTTGACGTAATTCCAACATCTGGGCCAGCTTTTCTTGGTGTTTGTTGGATGCTCTAAGGTCGTTTCCTATTTCCGTGGCATTTGTTTCCAAACGACCGACCAACTTGTTTAATTGTCCGACATCTTCACTGGCCGTCGTATTGAATCGTGATGACAACGAACCTTCCCCCTTATTTTTTCTCGATCTCCCGCGTGGTCGAGGCAACTCCCGTACTTCTTCTTCATCGGCTAAATTAACCGCGTCGTCCTCGAAGAAGTTACGAGCATCGGAGGGTGTGTTTGGTATGCTCGGATTTGTCGACGACGATGTCTCCGACTTTTTTGAAGGCCGGGATGAGCCGGCTCGTCGGGCGACCGGAACGGTGGGTGCCCCGTTCCATTTCGCGCAGTGACGTAGTTTTTCCCAACATCTTAAATACTTGAACGATTTCCCGAACCGCCCTTCGATTTGGCCTTGAGCTCGAAAGTCGCTCAAGGCTTGAGATATAATGTTGCCGTCGTTAGCCCGCTACGCCAACCGGGCCCTTGCAACCGGTTAAATATCCCGACAAATTTTTGAGAATCGGCGTTAAGCCCCTTCCAGTGGGCTTGAACCGCTTCTTTTCCCCGGTACTACTCGGATTTACCGGTTATCTCGAGCCAAGCTTCAAATACTTTCTTCCAAAATATCCGGTTGGCTTGAAAGTTAGGTACAAATTAAAATTATTTGTCATAATTAGTATACATTTTTAATAAACACTAAATACATTTTTAATAAATAATTAATATTAAAAAACTTACCGACGTCAGGATCCTCCGAAATGACGATCCAAGCCCTTGCGAGAGCCACCTCCTCCTCCTCGGTCCATTGCTTGTATGGATTGAGTTGTGCCATCGGTTCCCCCGGTTGTTTCTTTTTGTGTTTACGGGTCGACTTTTGGCTTGAACCGGAGGTCCGTGCCGTTTGCGTTTCCGGCACCGTCACCGGCTCCGACTCCGGTGGTGTAGACCCGAACGCCGGCATTAAGTTTTGGGGCATAAGATAGTTGGCGTACATGTTTACGCTCGGGTCGGGAAATTGAAACGGATTGCTCGGTTGGTTTATCTGGTTCGTCGGGTTCCATTGTAACTTCACGTTCGGTTGGTTTTGCGAACCATGGAGTTGACCGAAATCAGGGAATGAGTGGTTCGGTTGGTTCGGGTTGTTTCTAGGATTCATTTTGCTAAATTTTTGTAAGAATTTGGGTATGAGTTTTGTATAAATTGGATATAAAATGAAGAAAGTGTATGTTTATATATATATATATATATATATATATATATATATATAATTTTAATATTTTTTTTTTATTTTTAACCGTTGTCAACGGTTAAATTATTAAAATATTATTATTTTTAAACAAACTTGGGTGACAACAACCCTTCGCCCCTGTCTTTTTTCGCTCAAAAATCGCCAGGGGAGGGGATGTTCCACCATATTATCGCCCATTTTCGCCCCACCCCACACCCCATTACGTGTCGCCTTAACGGGCGTTAGATAGAAGCGGGTGGGCCTATGAAACCTTAACTAATCGTCAATTTTCTTTTCTTTTTTTCTACTTTTATTTAATTTTGGTTAAATCACATGGTAATAGTTAATAATAACTTAATTAAATTCCATTTCTTACCTACAATGTTGCCTACATAATAGTGATAAGACAAAGCATTAATACAATTTTAATTTCGTTAAACCACAACATATATATAGGGTGGGTGGGGGGGGGGGGTTGTATTTATGAGTACTACACTACTACTCATATATTGCAAATCATACACTACTACCTTAATTCTATCCTTCGGTACCAACGAATTACACAATTATTAGAAAAACATATCTCTGTGTAATAAATTAATTTTAATTCTCTAAACTTTGTCATGGAATCAATTTTATGTGACAAACTTTTTCCATACGCCCTACCCACATAGGGTGGTGACGATATATTATCATTTGGTTTGTAAGCAATGCACCATAACAATATGAGTGGCCTGTTCTCTCTAATATAAAATTATATTTCATTATATTATGAAATTATAATATTTCTTTTATTATGTTATGATAGACCACCTAGCTATAACATTATAATAGTATATCAGGTCGGACAATCTTACTTATATTAAATTTTTACCATTAATTATAAACGAAATAAACTCATATATCTTGATTTTTTTTATAGATTATAAAACTGATAGGTTTTATAGAATATTAGCTAGCCTTCTTTAACACCGTGTGCATGAAGTCCTTGAGTTCCGACATAAGGTACCCAGATTCCGGCAACTCCGGGAGGGCGTAGAAACCGTGGCACGTGTTTGGGTACTCCACCAGATATGCTTCTTTGCCGGAGTTCTTCAGCCACTCATAGTATTTCTTTTGCCAGTCCTTTAGAACATCAAACCCTGCCACTACCACTATGGTTGCCGGAAATTCCATGTTTGAAATGTCGATTGCCTTAGGACCGCTAACGTTGATGATCGGATGGTCGCGGTTGTAGTCTTCACCTGTCGGCATGAACACCTTCCAATACCAGTCTGTTCGGTTCAACGACAAGGCAACATTTACTTCGTATTCTTTTTCAGACTTCGTTCGCTCCACCCCGCCAAAAAATGGTTGAATCGCCACTACACCGATTACCTTCACACATCCGGTTAAAATTTGAATTTTTAGTAGCATATAAACAATGGTGAAATCAGAAGTTTTTAATCAAGATTACCATATAGTTCTTTCTTTTTTGTTACAACTAGAGTTTTAAGTTTTTTTTGTTTAAAAAAAAATAAAAGAAAAATAGATAAGCTCATATTTGATTGGTCATGCTATAGATATACAATTTTACTCCAGTAAAAAGCCGTCCACAAAATACTCGGATTACTGTTTTAAAAATATAAAGTCCTTTGATAATTATTAATTCGAATAGCCGTTTGAGCAATATTTAGATGACCTTTTTAATCACTTTTGAAATGAAACTTTGAAAATTATATGTTAGAATGATCGTTTGGCTAATATTTAGACGAGCGTTACCATCATAGACGATCAACCTTCAAAACTGGCTGTTCAACCTATATTACATACGACCGTTTGCAACGGTATGAGATTAGATGTAAACTACATATGTGTAAATAATGAAATTATTTTTTTATATATATAATAAATTCGAACACTAGCCATTGGACCTCTTGACTAAAGCCACTTTAATACTAATTAATCGGATGTCTAATAAACGAAAGTCTAGCTGAATAAGCTAAAAATTGGCGTACCTTAAGTTGTTGGAAATTGAATTCACAAGCTGTTAAAGCAAGATGATGAGCTATGTTTCCACCGGCACTATCACCGGCAAGAAAACAGCGTGAAACATTCGCATTTCCCGGTAGCGAAGTGGACCTTTTCTCTTCATCATCCAAAAACTTCAACACATCAAAGCCATCATCATGTTGCGCAGGGTACCTATGCTCCGGTGCAAGCCGGTAGTCAACTGACACAACAATTGAATTCACTTTTCTCGCCATTCGCCGGCACATCGCATCGTAATTCCTCATGTCAGGGGACAAGAAAGCAAACCCACCACCGTGGAAGTACACCATCACCGGGATGTCTTCAGTTGCGTCTTGTGTGGGGACAAATACTCGGAACCACAGGTTGCGAGTCGGATCCACGGTCACATCGTATGTCTTGACGCCGTTGATCGGTTTGGACGACGGTGGGACTCGGAAGTCTAATAGTTTGAGGAAACCGCGGTTGACGGTGTCGTCGGCTCGTCTTGCTAAGTAGGTTATGGTGTTAAAAGCCGCAAGGGAAAGTTTTGATTTCCATGGCAATGAAAGAGATGTTGGCGAGGTTTCCATGGAAAGTTAGGACGGAAAGGGGTATGTCAACATTGAAGATTATCGTATGTTTTTATACATGTTTTGGATCTTGTGAATTTGTGAGTTGAAATTTAAAAATATAAAACACAAATGTGATACAATTGACAATATAATAAGGGGAAAGTAAATACGGTGCTGTCATGCGTGTAAGCTTAGACGCAAAATGCATCAAAACTACGTAGTTTTGATTAAAAATACTCAATTTAATTCCCCCCCCCCCATCCCTACCATTGATCATCTATTTCTCAACAACCTTATCTTCCTCCCATCCACTGTCTCCCAAGGTTCCGATATACAATTACTGCAATCCTTAATCAAAACTATATTAATGCAATATTATCCATTAGATTTGTTTCAAAATATGTGATCTGTGTGGGTTATATAATATTCAATTGATGTAAAAACTCGTTATTAATATTAAAAAATCAATAAAACACATAGTGGAATTGATGATCAAATGCAGACGAACGAACAGTGTGATTTTAATTAAATTGCTTAAACAAATAGGTTCATATACAATCACATATTCAATTGGGAAGTATTTGATGAAAAAATTAGGGAAGGATACCACCAGTTTCGATACGATAACAAAAACTTGTAAAACTCTCAAATCCAAGCCTTAGGAGACCGTGGGTGGGAGGGAGATCAGGGTTGAAATATAGATGATGGATATGGATGGTAGGGATTAGGGGGGAAATTAAATTTTGAATATTTTTAATCAAAACTACGTAGTTTTGATGCGTTTTGCGTCTAAGCTTACACGCATGACAACACCGTATTCATTTTCCCCATATAATAATATCATTTGTATATATCTTTTACAAATAATTACAATAGCATGTAATAATTAATTACGCACCACACCCCAAATTATTAGGTAACTTATGCAATAATCATGCAACCTGTGTTCATAATTACATAATCTATATTTAATTCGCTATACCCCTTGTACGAAAAAATTACTTTGTACAATATCACACCTCCTTTTATACGTGAGATAGCTAGATATGAAATTGTTTTCAAAAAAGTCAATATAATATTTAGATTAGACGAAAATAAGTCACGTTATGATGTCGGATGATTAGATTTCGAACCTAATTATTTCCCCACAATAATAAATATGCAAGAAGTCGGTATATTTCTCTAAGTAATAGCGAATAGGACCATACTTTGTTGCATGTCCATTCTAGACAAGGAGCCAATATCCACTTTCATAGTTTTTATAATTTATTTATAAATATTTATAAATATTGAAGTTTATTAAGGAAACAATATGGCCATTTAAGCAATACTTCTTCATATATAGCAATTGAAGTTCTACCTAAGGATCGGTATTCATGTGATATGTAAAGTGATGCACCTTCTTAGAAAGTTTGAGGCTCCAATCATATTTTTGAAGGTCAAATACTATATAACTAAAAAAGAGAACAACGTATAAGATACAAGTGGACCAAGTACAAAACAAAATGAAACGAAATCATATTACATGTCTAACATTAAAGAAAATGAAATATAATAATAATACTTAAAACGGAAAATTCACGAAGTCGAAACGTCCACTCTGGGCTCAACCTCTTACTCCGTTGCTTAATTCATTGAAAGGAAGCTAATTTAATGTCATTCACCATCTTTGAAACTACAAATGGGATACAGTTGAAAATGAAATCATTTCTTGCAAGCCAAATCATCCAACACATTATTACCGAAATTGCTTGAACCACTTGACATAACTCCTTATTCTTTTTAATTTCACTCGGATAATTACGTAAATCCTTCAGCGATTCAAAATTGGAGCATCTAGGTAATTTTACCCAATCATGAGTAATCCACCAAATCTCTTTCGTGACCTTACAATCCATAAATAAATGATTTGAAGATTTCTTACCATCTTGACAAAATACACACTGCAAATCACCAAAAGTTATACTCCTTAATAAAAGCGTCTCTTTTGTTGCAATTCGATCAATCAACAAGCTCCATATAAAGCAATTGATCTTTATAGATATCCATTTAAGCCAAAAGTCGCATAGTTGCACCTGATGATCAATATTGTCAAGTTCCCATCTTAAAAAACTCGCCAAGAAATCTGAACTTACACCTTTCGAATCTTTCCACAACCACGAGTCCGGGTTTAAAGAAATAACCACGGACGAGATAAGAAAAGAAATAATCACGAGTCCGGCTCCAATCATGTGTTGAACACTATTGTAGTATTACGTGGTGAACATTATTCTAGTATTAACTGAAGATAAGAAAATAAAAGCGATTAATTTTTTTTTCATCATTAAATCAAATTAACCAATAACTAGGAAGGTAATGGCGTACCATGATGCCATGCATAATTAGACAATGATAGTGTTTGCTTGATTACAGAAGACACTTGAATTTTATCTAATATAATTTTTTAAGAAACTAGGGGTGTACTAGGTTTAAAAAAAATCCAAATTATTCGCGTAATTATGGAAGACAGCTGAATTTTATATTATCAAAGAATAAAAGATTTAGTATGAGAAGATAAAACCTAATATATAGAGGTTCAAATTGATATTAAGTTATTCAATTTAATTATGTAATGTCTCATCCCTACCAAAAGTTGTTTTACTAATGGTGGCTTTAAGCGGTGGATATCATTGTCATGTTAATGTCTCACTAAGTGTACGTGGTGATCACCTTAATACATTCTCACTAAAAAAAAGGTAATGATCAGTTTGCAATCGTCTCACCAACGAAGGTAGCAAATCATATTAAAACGTGAATTTGTATGAAAGTAAAAGCTTTAAAGTTCTTTTCTTGCTTGGCTTTTGACGGATTATGACATATTGAATAGCAGGGGTGTTCGCGGTCCGGTTTTTACGGTTTTTAGGTCAAACCGTAACCAAACCGTTAGTAACGGTTTTTGATCTTTAAAAACCAAAACCGAACCGTTGACAATTAAAACCGAACCAAACCGTTACTAACGGTTGGGTTCCAGTTTGGTTTCAGGGTTTAGGCTTATTAGTCTTTGTTATATGAAAATCACTTGCCAACTAACTGTCATAACATTACATCTATCTTTTTATTTATATCAAACAACTAGGAAAACATTAGTAGTCTAATGACTAGTTTATAAGTCTTGAAGTAACTGCAATATATAAGGAATAAAAACTCAGTAAAGATTAAACCTATGCAATATAATACACATGAAAAGCTAAAATGATATTGTCAACTTTTATCCTAGTACATTCCAAATAAACTACTAGCCTTAGATTTATTTTATTTAAACCCGTAATAAACAACAAACACATGAATATAAAACATATATAAAAATCTAAAATATATATTGTCAAATCTAACTGTCCGGTCCGGTTTTATACGGCCGGTTCCCGGTATAAACCGTAAACCAAACCGTTTGTTACGGTTTAAAAATTCTAAAACCGACCGCGAAACAAAACCGATGTCCGGTTTGACTGGTTGCATAGTTTGAACCAAACCATGAACACCCCTATTGAATAGACTAATAGCTAATTAAGGATTTGTGAAGCTTTCCTAAAATTCTTGATAGCAAATTAGTGAATAAACTCTTCGTGGTATATGCTTCTAATGTTCCGTCTTGATTACTATCATTGCTAACCTGCTATGTCTTTCTTGGGACATTTTGGATCAAAAATAAGTTTCAATAACTATAATTTTGAACAACTCATTTCTACAGATTCATTATGTTGTTATCCTGCCTATTCGTTTTATTTATTTATTTAAGTTATATTGATTAAATAAAGCACTTAGCTTTTTTCAAATTTTAGTGGGCCTATATATCTTTGGGTAATCTAAAAAAAAGTGGGATGAAAAGGTGTTTGGGTATTATAAAAGTAATGGGATTATAAATGTTCGGGTATTCTACATATATACATTGGGAATCTTAAAAAAATGTGTACCCCCCAATATAACGTGCCCCGACCGATCGCCCACTTAACACACCATATAAGTCGCCCCTGAGTGAGAGAGATCAAGATGAATAATATTTCTGGAGTTTTTGTATTGAAAGAGGTGAGTAATAGTTGTGGGAGAAGTGTTCTATTTGTGGCCAGACAAATCAAGAAAAATAATTTTCTGCTAGACAAAAGCTCTTTGCTGGAAACTTGACAATGTGAATTATCAAGTTCAAAAATTAACTTTTGGCTCAAGTGGATTCCCGTTAAGATAAACTATTTATATAGAGATTGTTATTAGACCGTATTGCGACTAGAGGTGCATAATCTTTGAGAGGCATAGTTTTGGGTGATTTGAATTGCGTATTTTGTGGTAACAGTATTGAAACGTCAAGCATTTGTTTGTGAATTGCAAGGTTATTAAGTGATTTGGTCAGTAATACATGATTGTGTGAAAATACCTATTCGGGTTAATTTCGATTCGGTGGAACAAATTCTTGAATATCCAAGTAAGAACATAAAGAACAAGGAGATGTGTCTCGCGATGCAATGTATATTGGCGATAATTTGTTGGATGATATGGTTATCTAGAAACAATCGTATTTTTAATAATATTCCATTTGTAATATCAAAGTTGGTGAACAACATCAAATCGGCATCCTTCATGTGGGTGAAGCAAAGAAGCAAAAGAACGTGCTTAGAGTGGGGAAAATGGAGCCAGTTTAACTTCATGAATTTTTCAATTCAATTAGTTGTATGTTTTGATTTTGTTTCTTGTTTTTGCTTTTGTTTGTTTTTTGGCTATGTTTGTCTTGTAAGTGCTCTTTTGGTTTATGTAGGTCCCAAGAAACGGATCAAACAACTAGTTCTTGAATCAATCTATAACTATAAGCTAGCGGAAATATTTTGTTTATTACCGGGGAGAGAGAGAGAGAGAGAGAGGGAGTAGAGAGAGTTGCTGGATGGATAAGATTACTTTTAAAAAGGTTACCTTGTGCATAAGTATGCTCCAACTTATATAGGTGAGAGCATATCATGCACTCTTTCATTACTTGGGCCCAAATGAGCTTTGTTTACATATGGGCCAAGCCCTAAATATTATTACAACCTAAAGCTAGATGAATACATTGATAACAACGAAAATAATACAAAAGACTAATTAACAAAACTAGGCTCTACAATCTCCCTCTAGCCTTTTGGTGTTATTTTCTTAGTTTCCATCTTCAATCGGTCTCATAATCGACGCCCTCTTCCTTTTTGTATAGTTGATTGTCAACAACATATCGAACGAAGTTGTTGAACTTTTCAACTATCTTGTCAGTGTTAGGCTTGCTTATGTCTTCAATAGCGTGCAAGGGTTGATTGTAAAGCTTTAAGAGATCATCCTTGCCGAGACTCGTGAGTTCATGCTCATCAAAAACACGAAAGTGATGCATGCTGGGACACCGAATAACAACCGGTTGCATTGTCGAATCCCCAACATATAAAATCATGGAGCATGTTGGGCTCAAACGGTTCACCATGATAGATAGGCCGTCCATCCTTCACTTCTTTTGGCATCTTGTAACGCCATTCAGTCTGTCTCTCTCCAGTAGCCGGATCCGTCTCCGTTGGATGAAAATAAGACCTACCTTTTTGAGTTTGAAGTTAGGGTAGTCCAGCTTCCATTCACGGTTCAAGTATCGTGTAAGTCCCGAATCTGGATCACTACAACTATGATATCAACCCGAACACGATGTTAGTGCGGAATACTAACACAGTGGTGATTCAAGAACAATGATACGAAATAATATAAATATGATGAACACGATGCAATACTCCAAATGCACACGATTATATTATTAAACCGTCTGGTACATGAGTTTACAGAATCTGTATTGCTCTCTAGATGGTGGCTATGATTTAGTATCGGTTCTGCTCAAGAACCACTGAACTAGCAACATAGAACCCTATACAATGCATTCTATTTATAGGGAACCCAAAACACAAGCCCAACCATAGCCCAAATCCCACCGAGATCCAAAAAGATCTCTGTTTACATTCATAGCCTAATATGAAACCCAATAAACATATAGCTAAGTACAAACCACCAAATATGGACCCAACAATCCCCCTTGGTTTGTAGCTTCATTCTTGTTTATTTCACTTCAGACTAGCCTAACCGAAATCCATAGGGATTTCGGTATTACACCAATGCAGTTCTTCAACTCGTCTTTGTTTATGTCACTTTAGTCTTGATCATGTCATGGTCTTTTGATATGCGTTAGTCTAACCAAATTATGGCCCAACAATCTCCCCCTTAGACTGATGCTTTCAAACCTTCAGACTCTTTACTTGAACATGATCAGCAACTTCAGCATTTGCATCCAATACTCTACCATCTCCTTTTTTTTTGACAGCATCATCCAATTTGAATATCAGATTCTTCATATGCTTCCGTTGCAAGAAATCAGTCTTGAAAGAACAACCAACTTTGATAGAAAGATCAACCAAAATATTTTGGAAATAATTAAATAAAACAAAATAAGACAGACATAATTTTTTAATTTTTTATTTTTCTAATTTTTATGATTTTCTTGAAAAGACTTGTAATGAGATCATACCAGCTAGAACAACTATAACACAATAACCGAAATCATATTTCATTAGCAGAAGACAAATTTTAAAACGATTTCTTAACACATTTGTTTCTACAAGAGTAATCAAGAAGTAAAAATTAAATAAATGAAATAAAATAAAACCAAAAACAACAAATAAGACAAATTTAATCACCCGGTCTTCTTATAATTTGGCAAAAATTTGGGATCAAATTGCAGCTTTTGATAAAACCGCCGCCTTTATGAAAAGATCCGAACATGGAATCTTATTGATTAAGGTTCTTTCACAAAGATTCATGTTCAGCATTATTATGACATAAAGAAACACGTTGATAGCAGGTATAACAAACTTAGCATGATTTTCATTGCATCAGTGATATGAATTAGGTTCAGTTCAGCATAAAGCTTAGATGGACATCACTCATAGACCTGTGATGCCTCCTATCTCTTCTCAAAGCGTATTTGACTTTCCCAAATCACCCCAATTTGACTCCAACCCCCTAGTGCTTGATCAAAAGTTTTTTATAGATGAACAAAAAATAATTTAAGCATTAAGGTTGAACGTTGGACTTACAAGCCATCCGGACTTACATGCCTTTCATTCGAGACATGACAGGTGTTACTTTCGTGCCCCCATCTCTATAGTTCTAGTTTGACCCTTTAAGCTTTTGAAATACGAATTTTTTTTATTATTTTTTTATTATATATTTTTCTCTCTTTTTGTTTTTCTATTTTTTTTTTCTTCAGCAAAAACTTAGAAACATAATATTTTTGGTGATCAAGACACTAACGGGCTCGTGTATGACTGGGCAATTGCTTTTCTACCTATCATTCGGAGAGATGTATATGGAGACATGCACATTTATTCAAAATGACTCTCCACTGTAAGTTTAGCATATTTAGTTTATATCACTTCAACTTTTACGCATCATGGAAAGCTACTATACAAATCAATGACTGTTCTAGAGCCTTTTAAGCTTAATAACTTCACCCGTTAGGCACATATAAACAATTTACCTATCATTTTCCAAAGGTTGGATCAATTTTCATTTGAAAATATTATGAAGTTTCTAAAAAGTTGTTAACTGAATAATAATATCACTTCCCATAAAATTACAGAAGACAGACATGTTAAGAACTCAGTCACCCCGGTCACTCTTCAGTTTTCAGGTAAATGGCTATCGCGTATGACCACTAGTGGTTAACAGGACCAAAACACATATGAGAATACGTGTCCCTCCAACTTGGAATTACCAACATAATTTTAAGTGAAAGAATTCAAAACACAAAAACACATCACAATCGCCCCGGATGCTTTCTGTCTTAAGACAAATGGCTATCCTGTGAGTCTACAAGTAGATCACCGGACCAAACATATACAAGTATATGTTCTTCAAACTTGAGCAACCGACATAATTTTAAGCAAAAGGGTGTGAAAACATATTTAAAATTTTAATTTTATAAGAACGCACGCACACTCTTTTTGAATTTTTTAATTTTCTCCTCCTAAATTTGTGCAAATTGTAAAATATGTACAAATATAACCTCAAAAAGGCTCAATCGTCGAAACGTAGTATTTAATATAAGCTTTTATGAAGTGTGATAGTCAGCCAACTGATGTACTATCACTTCTCATGCACGTTCAAGTCATTTTCTCATTTTTGGGAAACAAAATACACTATACTTGAAAAACTATACGTGAACATATTTTTGTATTTTTTATAAAGATTTAAAATTTTAAAATCTTTTTGACTGATCAATCTTTATACCAAAGTGATATGGTTACCTTTTATTTTCAAGACATCATCTTTCCATTTGTTAGAATCTCCCCTAGGAGTAAGCTTGTTTTGAGATTCTGCATCCTTGCGAGTT
>NW_027500068.1:0-99109 GCF_021521415.1 Bidens hawaiensis | reverse complement strand
AAAGAGGGTTGAGCGTTATATATGGGGACTAACTCCAGTAGTAAGGAGTATAGTCAACGCTGGGGGACACCAGACGTTTGAGGGTGCGGTGACGCAAGCTGGTATCGTCACATACGATTTCGTGAGGAGTGGTTCACTGAAGGTGGCAGGAGAGTCTGCTGGGGGGAAAGCGAGGTACGTATGACAATAGGATCCAGGAGAAGCAACAAAATAAACGTGCTCGGCCCGCTGCCCAAAACTACGCCATGAGTAGTTCAGGCGGAAGGCAGGAACCGCAGACAAGGACGTTTCCTAGGTGTGGAAAATGCGGTTACCAGCATGGTGGCGAGTGCAGGGGGGTAGTGTGCCATCGGTGTGACAGGGAGGGGCACTACGCACCGAGATGTAGGGCAAACCTGAACAATCTGAACCGACAACCGCAACCTATCCGTGCGCAGCCATTTAGGACCCAACCAGCCCGACCACAAAACCCACAAGGAAACCAAATGATGACCACCAGCCGTGCTTGCTTTGAATGCGGCGGCACATATCACTTCAGGAGATACTGCCCGAAACTGAACCAGGGAGGAAACGGGAGGCAAACCGTGGGTCAGACATCGTCGTCCAATCCGGCGAGAGGCCGAGCATTCGTGATGGGGGCGAACGAAGCACGCCAGGACCCCAACGTAGTGACAGGTACATTCCTCGTCTCTGATCATTACGCTTCTGTATTATTTGATACGGGCGCCGATAGAAGTTTTGTCTCCGTTAAGTTCCTATCGATAGCAAACCTTCCAATTAGTGAAACCATAGAACCTTATACCGTAGAAGTCGCTAACGGTAAAACCATGATAGTTAATCAGATAGTTCGGAATTGCCCTTTTATTCTGAACAATCAATCCTTCCTGATTGACTTATTACCGGTAGAACTAGGTAGTTTTGACGTAATAGTGGCAATGGATTGGTTAGCACGTAACAAAGTGGAAATAAACTGTGAAAAGAAAATCGTCAAGATCCGGGGTGTCGGATGACGAAGAGGTGTTAGTGCAAGGGGAGATGTCGGGCACAATGATACCATTTATATCCCACCTCAAGGTGTTAAAATATATACGCCAGGGATGCGTGGCGTATCTAGCAAGCTTGACGGCCACAGATTCTGATGAGAAACGGGTGGATGATATCCCGGTGGTACGCGAGTTTCCGCAAGTTTTCCCAGAAGAACTTCCTGGATTACCGCCAACCTGACAGGTCGAATTCAGAATCGATTTATTACCTCAAGCTGGCCCTGTTGCTAAAGCACCCTACCGACTTGCACCGTCCGAGATGCAAGAATTATCCAATCAGTTGCAAGAATTGTTGGATAAAGGATTCATACGTCCTAGTCATTCCCCGTGGGGTGCACCTGTATTATTCGTGAAAAAGAAGGACGGGAGCCTTAGAATGTGCATTGATTACAGGGAGTTGAACAAGTTAACAATCAAAAATAGGTACCCTCTTCCCCGAATTGATGACCTGTTTGACCAGCTGCAAGGTGCGAGCTATTTCTCAAAAATCGATCTTAGATCGGGATACCATCAGGTTAGAATTCAGGAAGAAGATATTCCAAAAAACCGCGTTCCGGACTCGCTACGGCCATTACGAGTTCTTAGTTATGCCTTTCGGGCTAACAAATGCGCCAGCAGTGTTCATGGACCTCATGAATCGAGTCTGTAAACCCTATCTTGACAAATTCGTAATCGTGTTTATTGACGATATTCTGATTTACTCGAAAAGTAAAGAAGAGCACGAGCAACACTTAAGAATAACTTTAGAGCTGCTGAATCAGGAGAAGTTGTATGCAAAATTCTCCAAGGGTAACTTCTGGTTACAAGAAGTGCAATTCCTCGGTCACGTTGTAAACCATCAAGGAATACACGTTGATCCGAGTAAGATTGAAGCAATTAAGAATTGGCAAGCGCCTAAAACGCCAAAGGAAATCCGCCAATTCTTAGGCTTAGCTGGATATTATCGTCGATTCATAGAGAACTTTTCCAGCATCGCCCAACCTTTAACTCTCCTGACTCAAAAGGATCGAGAGTATGAATGGGGAGAAGAGCAGGAGATGGCGTTTCAAACGTTAAAGCAAAAATTGTGCCAAGCGCCGATTTTAAGTCTCCCGGATGGAAACGATGGTTTTGTCGCGTATTGTGACGCATCGCGTAGAGGGTTAGGATGCGTGTTGATGCAAAATAATAAGGTTATAGCCTATGCTTCCCGGCAGTTAAAAGTACACGAGAAAAATTACACTACTCATGACTTAGAACTTGGAGCGGTTATCTTCGCACTTAAAATCTGGAGACATTATCTCTACGGTACGAAGTGCACCATCTTCACCGATCATAAAAGTTTGCAACACATATTCGATCAGAAAGAACTGAATATGAGACAACGAAGATGGGTCGAGTTGTTAAGCGATTATGACTGTGACATCCGTTATCACCCCGGCAAGGCTAACATTGTAGCCGATGCCTTGAGTAGGAAAGATCGGTTTAACCAATTCCGAGTGCGAGCACTGGGGATGATAGTCCAGTCGAAACTTTCGGACCTGATTCGAGTCGCTCAACGTGAGGCGTTGAAAGAGGAACAATTGGAAAATGAGGGACTTTACGGTAATGAGAAGAATTTCGAACAGCGCGTGGACGAAATTCTTTATTTCAAAAACCGAATTTGGATCCCGACCCTCCATGACCTTCGTGAATTAATCATGGACGAAGCGCATAGATCGAAATATTCCATACATCCGGGATCGGATAAGATGTACAAGGATGTGAAGGAGTTCTACTGGTGGCCGGGTATGAAAAAGGATATAGCATCGTATGTCGGTAAGTGTGCGACTTGTGCGAGAGTTAAGGCGGAGCACCAGAAACCCTCAGGGATGTTACAACAACCAGAAATTCCCGAATGGAAGTGGGAGCAAATCACGATGGATTTTGTGACACATCTTCCTAAAACGTCCCGAGGGCATGATGCAATTTGGGTAATCGTAGATCGATTAACTAAATCGGCACATTTTATCCCGATTAGGAATAATTATAACACTGAGAGACTTGCGCAGATTTATATAAATGAAATTGTGTCCCGTCATGGGATACCCATCTCAATCATCTCCGATCGAGATAGTCATTTCACCTCCAATCTTTGGCAAGCTGTACAAGAAGCGCTGGGAACGCGTATTGATCTAAGCACAGCTTACCACCCTCAGACCGATGGTCAGTCTGAGAGGACCATCCAAACCCTGGAGGATTTGCTTCGTGCATGCGTACTGGATTTTAAGGGAAATTGGGATCAACATCTCCCACTTGTTGAATTTTCTTATAATAACAGTTACCATAGCAGTATAAAGGCAGCGCCTTACGAAGCATTGTATGGTCGGAAGTGTCGTTCACCACTCTGCTGGACTGAAGTGGGCGACACTCAGGTTATTAGATCAGACCTGGTCCAGGAAAAGACCAGCAAAATCCTTGAAATTAGGAACAATCTGAAGGCCGCACGGGATCGGCAGAAGAGTTATGCCGATACCCGTAGAAAACCGTTGTCGTTTGAGAAAGGTGATAAGGTTTATTTGAAAGTATCACCTTGGAAGGGTGTAGTCAGATTTAGAAAGGCGGGGAAGTTAGCCCCGAGATATATTGGACCATTCAATATTACTGCAAAAATCGGTCTCGTAGCATACCGATTAGAACTACCCGATGAACTGAGTGCAGTTCACAACGTGTTTCACGTATCGAATTTGAAAAGATGTCTGGCGGATGAGACATCGGTGTTACCTTTAGAGGGTGTCCAAATAAATGATAAGCTCAATTTCGTAGAGGAACCCATAGAAATAGTAGACGGGAAAATCAAGCAACTTAGATACAACAAGATTTCGTTGGTCAAAGTTAGATGGAATTCGCATCAAGGCCCAGAATATACCTGGGAAAGAAAGGACGAATTCCTGAAGAAATACCCCTATCTATTTCCTCAAAAGGAAGTAGTCGTCGCGTAAAATTTCGAGGACGAAATTTCTTTTACGGGGGGAGAATGTAACGATTCTGGCGAAATCAGGTACACCCTAACCGGTATATACTATTTATGTGTTATATAATAATGAATATGTGAATTATAATGCGTTTATACGAGTATGTATGATTCATAGTACGAATTATACTCGATTATACAGTTAATCGCATTGGAAATACAATTAACCGATTAACGGTTATTGAAGCCCGAACGAATCGAGGATTACGTTATAGACGGGATATATGATATTTAGTGATGTTTACAAAGTATTAAAGCTTCGGGATAAGTGAATTAAAGCACAGAAAAAGAATTTCGATTTAATGGTACGTCGGTACGTTAAACGAAACCTTTAATACCAAACCAAGCAAGAGACGATCGATCAAGCCGAAAAAGATGCGCGATTATCAATAATATGATGTTCTAAGATAATAAATGCCATGGTTTAAGTTTTTAAAGTTTTATAAATTGGTTTTATATAAATTTCATTTTTAAGCCGAAAAAAACGACCGTTTTAGCCACGTTTTAAGCCGAATTAAACATTTAACCGAAAAACGAACTGAACCAGATTATCCAAAACGTTATCCGGATTGTGGAAATCCAAATGTGTGGCTTAGAATGGAAAGGTGGGTCCCACCCCACCTCTCCTTTAGACCGATCGGAAATGGGGTAAACCCCATAACCCTTTCATTTCTTTTTTCACCAAGTTATTCCACATCCATCTTTTTCTCTCAACAATTTCATCCAAGAACCGAGAGTTCTAGCAAGAACAACGAGGTAAAGATCGTGTTATGTACGTGTTATCTTCGTTTCTTGAGTGTTCTTGCAAGAAAATGAGGTTTCCAAGTGAAAAAGGATGAAAACCCGAGATGGAACCGATTCTTGCATGATCAAGTGATGTATACAAGTTATACAAGGGATCTTGGTCCAAGAAAGGAGTTAAATGAACCAAAAACGAATTTTTACGGTTAAATCTTTGTTTTTATATCATAACCGAAACCATGAAAGAAATGGCTTGATTGTGGGTGTAACTTGCTTGGTGTGGTGTTATTGTGCTTGTAGGTGTTGTATCTAGTTGCTAGCAAAGGCTAGAAAGCGAGATTCTTGCGATTTGAAGCTAGAAACACAAGGTAGTTCGGTTGTGTGTGATGTTTGTATTTTTGGACAGATTGTGATTCGTGTAGAGTTAGGTCATGAACTTTTACAGAGGTATTAGATATATGAAAATATGAGCTCTGTGAATTTTTGGTAATTTTTGGATAAAGGATAAATATTTGGTGAATTTAGTGCTCGGTTTTGGCCAAAAATGGTGAAAAAATAGTTAAATATCATGAAAAATTCTGTAAAATTGCAGATAAGCTTTTTATAACATGTATAAGTCACACACAAAATTTTAGGTCCGTTGGAGAAGTCTAAGTAGGCTTTTCGGTTAAACGAGTTCTAGGGTTTTCTAGCTCGGTTTTAGTGAAAACGGCATTTAAAAAGGGATTTTGGTTCTAGAAAAATTACAGGCGACTATGGAGATGGCAGGGGTCATCCAGGAAAAATTTGGAATTTTTCTTAGATCATTTGGTATTTACGACATATTTAGTGTTTAAATGGTGTTTAAAAATAGATAAATAAATGTTAAATATAAAAATTAATTCTGGAAATAGTTTTATAAAATTCCCCACTGTCAAAAAGTGATTTGTGCAAAATTTCAAGATCCGGGATTAAACGGATAATTATTGGTGCAAAAACAAACTTTTAAAGCTTAAAACGCGTAAACCGGTAAAGTTCGCATAAGCGAGCTGACTGGTGTATAAAAACCCTAAAAATGAACTATTTTCATATAATTGAGTTAATCAAGTAAAAATAAATCATCCGAAAATAATTCGGATGATTTGAGTAATTTTTAACAGTTTCCGGTACGCTAAAAACGGAAACGGGTCCCGCGGCCAATCGGGGCGTCTAAACCGAGCTCTAATTTCACAACTATAATTAAATCATCAATCAACCACTATTTTCGGGTCGTGTGTGACCAAACTCATTTTTGAAACGTAAAAACGGATAACCGTGCTAGGCACGCAAAACGGGAAAAACGACTAATAGTAAATCTGACTAGTGAACTCTAACGATATCACAATCTGAGTCCTGAGAAGTGTTTCTAGGTTAACATTGCCCCCGGAACGGTTACAGTACTGGGTTAACGGTGTCCCCAGATGTGCCGGTTAACACGGTTAAAGTTATGTTAATAGTGATTGTATAGTAACGAACTTAGGGATCGTATTACAGATCCGGACTAGTAGCTGGTGTACTGTGATACCTAACTGCCTACGATAAGGTGAGTTTCATGAGCCCCTTTTTCTGAACTGTTTTTAAATATTTTCTCGGGGCGGAAGCATGTTTTTACTAAGATGTTTAAGTACATACTGAACGCATGGATTTGCGTGTATTTATAAATATTTGATTGTACGGGAATCGTACGGAATGGGTACAGTACTTGGTTAACTGTGTTCCCAGATGTCTTTGGAAGTGTTACTGGGTTAACTGTGTCCCCAGATGTCTTTGGAAGTGTTTCTGGGTTAACGTTGCCCCCAGAATGAGTACAGTACTGGGTTAACAGTGTCCCCAGATAATATTATATTTTGATAATGATTTATCATGATTTACTCGAATTGTGAAACTCACCAACTATTCGTAGTTGACCCGTTTTCTTTACATGCTTTCTAGGTACTCCCAAACTGGAATAAGTGCTATATGCTTGATGATGCATGCTTTTGTGGAAGCTTAGTGATCATTTTGTATTAAATATGTTAATGTACTATTGGTAAAACTTATGTGCTGTCGCCTAGACGATAACTAAACTCGGAATGATGTAATATGATGTGAATTAATGTAGTGGTGTTTTCTTTATAAGCAATGCTGTTGATATCAGATGTGTCTGTTGCATCCTGTTTACGTTTCCGCTGCGGTTTCGGGGGTGTTACAAATATCAAAACACCAAGAGTGATCAAAAATCATATTTCTGGACTAATTAAGTGAAAATGAACTTTTTTATGAGAAACCTGGACAATCCGGGTGAATTGTGCGCGTTTCTTCTCAAATCAAACTGAATAAACGGAAACGGGCCCCATGGCTAATCCGGGACCCTAATAGGTGATTCTTCTTTATAACTTAATCATTTGTTAACCAATACATTTACTGTGAAATTTGAGCCAAAACAAGGTACACCTCAGTACGTATTTACCGATTAAGCAAATAAACGCCTTTTGCGTAACAAATGAACGATTAACCGAACGGGTCGGGTTATGACCCAAATATCTCGGGGGGGGGGGGGGGCCTTCTATAAGTGATATACGTTTAATACAAGCTAAAACATTAGAAAAATGGCCTTAGTTTGATAGCAAACAAGTTAAACAAAAATATTCTCGTTTAACTACCCCGATATAGATTTCAACGCAAAAGATAGTTACAAACCAAGCATTATATCATCCGTTAAGCCGGAAAAGACTTACCAAACACTTATTTAAAATGTTTTAAGCGATCCGTGAAAATATTTTTGATTTTTACAAACATATAGTATGTTTTTATAATTTTACACAAAACTAGCCGAAAAACACTCGTTTTCGCGCTGTTTAACGCACCCGATAAGTTTTTCGCACCAAAAACCAAACCCGAACTAAATTTTGAACCGGGCTTTTCGTATTTGGGCTTGAGAAACCAGATTATTGGGCCAAAACAGCCCAAGGGGGAGGCCCATGGGTTCCGATCGGCCAGCCCACCCCCACCCCCATTCTTTTTATAAAACTTGTTTTACAAGCTTGGTTATTCATTTTGGTTTATAAAAACTAAGGTCCAAGCAGCTGCAAGCTGATTTTCCAGAAAACCATCAAACCCTAAGGTAAGGAGCTTAAATAAGTAGCTTTTGTACTTGTTTAACCTTGTTTAATACCATAAAAACATGTCTTGGTTACTAAAAATCATTCCTAACCGTGTAAAAATCCTAAAAATGGTCCATAAACATGTTTTGATCATAAACACGGTAAGGAACCTGTTTTGATAGTTTTTTTGGCCATAAACACGGATTAAAGGGTTGAAACGGCGTTTTTACGGTTCAAAAGTTCGTTTTTATGCACTAGCCGAAACCCTAAGTTAAGGGCTGTTATGTTGATGAAAAATTGCTTGGTTTGTGATATTGGACTTGTACCTAGCTTTATTAGAAGCACAAGAACCTGAAAACTTGATTAAAAAGTCGGGAAACGAGCCAAACCCCCTAAGGTAATGCCGAAACACTCGCTTACGGGCTGTTTAGGTTAAGGTTGTGATGTGCATATTTTTAGGCCTTGAAATTTTTCAGGGACATCAGGGACCATGTCAATGAGTCCCTGTTCAAATTTGGTAATTTTTTGACCATCCGAGAATATTTAGCAAATTTATTACTGAATTGGACTTTTTATTTGGGAAAAAATAGCTAAAATACTTCAAAAATTATGAAATTTTTATGGGAACTCATATTTGATGTATTTTGATCACATTTGAATTTTGGGATCATTTGGAGAAATTTAAAGGTGTTTTGTTTATATGCGTTCGTGTGAATTTTTATAGCCGAATTTGGACCGAAAAGAATATCGCACGAGCTTTTTACATTCTAGAATTGATACAGGTTGATTTGGGACATTATTTGAGCATTCAGGAATTTTTGTGGAATTTTTGGAAATTGTTTGGGGTAAACGGACGATTTTCAAGCGAAATATTGCTGATAAAATGAATTTTAATAAATTAATAAATCAGTAATTAATTCCAGAAATATTTTTATAAAAATCTACATATTTTAATTGATAAGTGGTTAAAATTTCATAATTTAATGATTAACGGTTAATTAATTATGCTTATTTGAATATTAAACAAATTCAGTTTTTATAAAAACCGGCAAGTTCGCGACTAACGAACCTGCGGGAATATCAAAACACCAAGAGTGATCAAAAATCATATTTTTGGACTAATTAAATGAAAATTAACTTTTCTATGAGAAACCTGGACAATCCGGGTGGATTGTGTGCGTTTCTTCTCAAATCAAACTGAATAAACGGAAACGGGCCCTGTGGCTAATCCGGGACCCCAGTATGTGATCCTTCTTTATAACTTAATCATTTTATTAACCAATACATTTACCCAAGCTTATTTTCCCATAACTATTTTCGGAACGCGTAAACGAACAACTTGGCTCAGCTGGGAAAACGGGAATCTGAGCCAAGTTCAGTTCTAAGTATTAGACATTGAACAACATCACAACCTAAGCCTATTGCCACTTTCTGGGCGTTCCAGCTACACCCAGATTAGTTATACAGCCCAGATTAGTATTGAGATTATAATAATATTAAAATATTAATATTATTATAATATTGATTATAGGAACTACTGATAGCGGACCGAACAAACCACGAGCTGATACAACGGAATATCTACTAAACCGTGAGTTTCATGACCCCACTCTTTAAACTGAATATCTACTAAAGCATGTTTGATTACATATACATACTTGAAACATGTATTGATGTGAATTATCTAAGTGCTAACACACGAAAGTCCCACGATCATAGTGATTAACTTCGAGCCGGTGGCTTGTGAATAGTACTATTGGTTTGACAAACCCAAACGAAATCGGCTTGGTTGCCGTGTCACATAGCGCCGTTTGCACATGACCATATTTATACAAACAGGCTATGTAGTGTTAGACATAGCTACCGGGGCATGTTGTGGGCGGAAAGGGGACACAGTGGTTGATGGAGCGTGGGAAATGGATGCACGCAGCACATACAATCAAGGCTTCACTGTAGCTTAGCATAATTACATCATTTACATACATACTTATTTCATGATTACAAGTGTTGACTTGTGAATACTCATTACTGCTTTCTTGAAACTCGTGAAACTCACCAACTCTAATAGTTGACCCGTTTTAAACTGCTTTTCAGGTGTACCTAAATTGGAATGATTTGGTGACCTGTTACTTGCCTGAGGTGTGTGGTTGATGCTACGTGAATAGAAGCAAGGGAGATAGTAGTAAGAATGTATAGTTAACGAACTAGTTTTGTTTGTGTCGCCTAGACTGTAAAACAATGATAGAACGAAGAAATGTAATATATTGTAAATTAGTTTGTAATGTTTCTTTATAAACAATGTGTTGGTATCAGAGCCATTGGTTATAAAGGATTAGGTTATCCATTAGGGTACCTAAAATATAACCGTAGGCTCGATTAACTCTGGGAAATATTTAAATAATAAATTAATATAATATATTGATGGATGTCGGGATGAACTTGTAGGGCAAGTGAGTTATTGTGGTCCGGAACATAATAACAGACTTGCTTGTACGAGGGAATTCGGGGAGAAGTCGCGGAACGTGTGGTTAGGTAAAAGTGGCAACATATGTGTATAAAAGGTAATGTGAAAGTATATATATATATGTAACACTCATACGTGCTTATGTATTACAAGGTGTATGAATACGTGTACGTACGATACTGTTGATGACGGTACATTTTACTATGAATATTATATTCATTTATATTCAGTATTGATTTAAATAATAATAATAATTAAAAATTTTAATAAAACTAATATAATATTCTAATATAATTAATATTAAATTTGGTTTAATTAATTAATCTTTTTGACAATAGTTAGCGCTAGTAATAGTTATTATTCTTATAACTAACCTTTGTGCAGAGTCATGTCAAGGAATAACGACTACGTACCGGAAGAAGAACCGGTAATCTTTGTTGAGGAGGATCCCGAGGAAGAATCAGAGGAGGATCCAGAAGAGGAGGACCCAGAAGAGGAACCGGAGGAGGAGGAGGAGGAAGAGGTGGAAGAAGAAGTTATCTGTAGAGAGCTACCCAGGAATGTGCCTGATCTATCTGGCTACAGATGTGATAGTTATCCACCCAGGTCACCACGCAGGGATCAAAACGAAGTTAACAGTCAGCATCGTTCACCTGCTAGAGTAGCCCGATCACCCACTCCACCTATACACCTGTCGTCGACGACTTCAGCTACTGTGCGAGTCCGACAGAATACTCGTATTCGGGTAACCCCCGATTGACTCTACCTCGATTCCATTCAGATCTACCCACGACCAGGGAGGACCTTCACGCCCTAGGGCAGATACTTCATCTTCCCGTTCATTGAGTATACCTACCCCTCGCCCTGACCTCCCAAACGCAGGAAACAACTCTTGGATGGTTGTCCTGACTGACCGTGTGATAGACCACTCGATAGCCATAGCTAACATTAACCAGGAGAGGATGGACGTAACTCAGTACTTATCGACGTTACATCAGATAGTACTGAACTTGCACCAGAGGTGTCTGTTACATTCCCGTTTTACGCTTCCGCATTGTGCTAGTCGGGGTGTGACAAGAAACAAGGATCCTACTTCAGGAATAACGGCTCCAAACCATACTCCAAACCAACTGGCCAGAAGATCTACGCTGTGGAGGATGAAAAGGATGATGAAGATTGCCAAGGATATCTGATTACTGCTTCTCTGTAGATATGGGAGGAGTAATGCTTGCTGTTAGGAGCTTCGGTGACAAAGCGAGATGGCCGAGGAAGAATGAGAAGTCGCCTCCTCCCAAAGACAAATCCAAATGGTGCGCTTTCCATGAAGACTTCGGCCACATGATAGAAGACTGTATCGCCTTGAGAAGGGAGCTGTTCGGAAGAAAGAAGTCAAGGACCCAGGATCCTGAGCCAGTCCCAGAAAAGGCTACTCCACCTCCTCTGGACGCTCAAGTTATCAATGTAATCTTTGGAGGTTCTGACATATGCGGGACTTTGTATTCTGCTGCGAAAAAACATGCTAAAGAAAGTAAATTGGTATTCTAGTTATAATCTTTTTCTTGGACTTAATTTACTCAATTTATGCCAAAAAAAAGCGATTTGGATGCTAAAAATAAATTAGGAAATAAAATAAGCTATTTATGAGAAAATCTAGTACAATAACTAACAAAATTTGGCTTGCACACCAAGAAAACGAAATTGGACCAGCTATAACATTCCTAGGAGTTTAAGTTTCGTTAATTTAATCGAAAATAGAAAAAAATTGACAAAATTAGTCCCTGTCGTTCCCGAAAATGCGATTTTTAGCCGTTTTAAGAGATTTTTTAAAAGTTTCTAAGGATTATTTGGCATGATTGAAAGTTATGGAATTATAAAATAAGTTAAAAACAAGTGTTATTTAGTTCAAAAGATCCGAATTACATTCTCGAATCGGTTTAAATAAATACGAAAAATCCGATATGTTACAGTTGCTGTGGGATAAGAAGCACAACATATCCGTGCTTTTTACAAGACTATTTCTTTGGTTTTGATATGTTTGGAGATATTATTAACTTCTTGAAGCGAGCACGGATCTATCGAGCTATCTCTACTGACACGATCGTTTATAAGAGTATCATTCATGCGTTCTGGGATACTGCTCGTTATTTTGAGGGGAAGAACCAAATCGAGGCAGTGGTATAGGGTAAACCGGTGGTAATTGACGTTCTAGTGATAAGAGAGGTGTTAGGATTTGGGGATACCGTTGATGATCGATGTGAGTTTGATCAGACATTGATAAGGGGGTTGTTTGGTAGAGTAAGGTATAAGGGGGACTTGGATAAGTCGATGTATAATAAGGCTTATTTGTGCGAACAATATTAGTACTTGTTGCACGTACTTATTCATTGCTTGGGAGGATGAAAAGGTGGTTATGACGAGTGCAGAATTATGTTGCAGTCAACTTTCGTGGCATTAATACTCAACAAGCCATTCAACTTCCCGGAGATGATATTTTATCATTTAAAGGAGAACTGCACGACTCGTCAACAAAGATGATATTATGCTGCTCGAGCATATGAACTTGGATACTATGAGGAGAATACAGACATATCGTGGACAACGGTTGCACGATAGACCATGTTATAAGAGGTTGATTGGCCATCTTGCCAATATTGATTATATTTCCCCACCTAATGAGCGTTGGGCTCACGATGACTCAGATTCGGAGCGCGAAGGTGGTGATGGTGCTCAGGGGGAGAGGTTAGACAAACAGGACGAGATCATCTTGCAGCTTACATGCAAAGAAGATGAGTTGAGAAAGTTGTACACGGGCTGAGGCAAGTGGTAGTGGAGGAAACAACTTGCAGATTATACCGTACAAAGATTACATGAACGTCAAACCGGTTAACAAGATTGCAGCTAATATGATTTTCTTTGTTGGTATGGATGGGGTTGTGAGGAGTATGGTAAGTGCAGATGAGATCGAAGAGGGTGAGTTTGTTTATCACTCGTTATCGAAAGAACAAATCACTCTGCTTCTGGATCTGAACGAGGAAGAGGTCGAGGAATTTGGTAAAAAGGTTGATCCGTAGGTTGAATTTGAACCGAGCGTGAATATGGGTATTCCAGGTGGGAATATGCCATCGAACTATGATGAGTTTGAGGTAGAGAACGTGACTGCAGAGGAGTATCCAGACATGTACGATTCTGAGTCTGGTATTCCATTCTTCACAATTGAACACTTTGATGCTGTGGAAGAACGTTTAAGGCAAGAGAGGGATAGATGGAATAAAGGTCTGAGACAAGTGCTGAGACAGTGGTTGAAAGGAAGAGAAAACGTGCTTTGGATGGTATGTTTCGGACACAACATTGAGAGAATGAACAAGATAATCAAGACTCTTCGTTATAACGAGCGTGAAGAAATCAAGCAAGCGAAGATCCAAGCATCGGCATACCAGATGAAGATGTACGTGAGCCTGAGATCGGTGAAAGGTAACATTGTTTCTTGGCTATACGACTAGGAGCTTAAGGTATGCGTGGTAAAATGGGAACATGGTATTTATTATTTTAAACGTATCATCGACATGTTATCCATGCCATGATGGGATGTTAGAACCTTGGCCAACCGACCATTCATAAATCGGGGTAATAATCAATGGGCCAATTGGTTTTATCAACATCTCTTACATGAGACTCGTTGTGGTTTCAAGTTCTTCAAGCCGCAGGTGCCTACACATAAGTATATCGACGAGATTAATACACACACAGGCTGGAAGAAAATTGTGTTACAGGTAAAACAGCCAAAGACGATGAAGAGGGTTCTAGTGAAAATCTTCCCTTAGAGTCTATTTACTACATTCAATCGGTGGTATTACGATAACCGAACTAGTGAAGCGGTAATCGTATTGGGATCGGGGATGAAAACTGAGTTTATACGCGTAATTGATCCTATGTGGTTGGTTAATTTATCTGAAAGCGACAACGATGCTTTATTTCATAATCAGATCCAATTTGCAGAGGTTAAAGACTACGATCTTGCCATGCAGTTTCAGCGAGTTGTTCGAGTCTGTTACGCATTCAAGATTCGTAGTTGCAATGACTGGACGACGAAGATGTTTAATGCCTAAAGTATTGAAGATTATAAAGATCACGAGACGAGGGGGAGTTTGTTGATGCATGGTGTGACGTCTCGGTCTTTATAAAGTATTATTATATTAGTTTAATGTAATAGGGGCATTTTGGTCATTATGTAAAGCCCATTCGTATAATGTAAGGCATATTCGTTATGCTTAACGAATGTTTGCATTCGTCTTAATGTAAATCACATTCGTTAGTCTGTTAACGAATGTGATAACGAATGAGGCTATTTGTATGATAATGTAATAGTAACGAATGGCATAGTTGTCATTCATGTTCACTTAAAGTAATGGATAGCGAATGAGGTCATTCGTTAAGGTGTTGTTTAACGAATGACTCATCTCCTATATAAGGCCCTGTATCTAATTTTAAAGCATTTAGAATCAGTGTTTATTGAATTAATACTATTACTCTGCCCGATTCTCTCCAGAACACACACACATCCTAATCGTATTCATCTTCCGTTAATCGTATTAACTCGAATCTACACATCGTAATCACATGAACTAGATCCTTAATGGCTCGATTGATTTCTCACATAAGTCCTTAGCTTTCTATGCGTATCAATTTTGTAAGCTTCTAGCTTCTTGTACTTATGGAGCAAGTTGGTGATAGATGCTCAATCTCGTTGCATCGAGATAGTTTTGATATGTACTCCATGGAGTCATATTGTTTTATGGACTCGCCCTGTATATAGGAATATATAGCGTCTTGTTACCTGTTAAGCGACTTGGCCTAGGAGCTCAACCCTGTACAAGAGTAGGTACTACGCCGGACCTCATGGAACCTAATTTGGAGGGGCTCACCCTTAGATAGGATATGAGATTTTCATTATCAATTTGATTATGACCAAAGATAACAACTACATTGGTTGATTGTGTAAAGTGGATTTACTTATGTTATAAATGTTATCTATAAAGTTCCTTCTTTTCATGTTTCGCATGTGTCGAGTGGACAAGATGAAACAAGAAAAGAGGAAACTTACTTTCTAATTGAGTAGATATATTCATATAAGAATGTCAGCTTCTAATGTTGGAAGGTCAGCTTCTTTGTTAGAAGGTGAACTTATTATGTTAGAAGGCCAGCTTATTTTCTAGAAGGTCAACTTCCTGTATTAGAGGGTGAACTTCTTATATTAGAAGGTGAGCTTCTAAGGTTAGAAGGTCAGCTTCTTTGTTAGAGGGTTAACATCTTATGTTAAAAGGTCAGCTTCTTTGTTAGAAAGTGAGTTTCTCATGTTAGAAGGTCAGCTTCTTTGGTTGTAACAATGAGATTCTATTATAGTTGCCTTCTTGCGAGTGATGTTTAGCTTCTATATTTCTAGAAGATTCAACGGATTTAAGGTTAGTAACCTTGATGGTCGAACTTGTTATCGACCCTTGTAGAAGGTGAAAACACTTCGTAACGTTTATAAACAATGTTAAGTGCGAGTGTTTGTTTATTGATGATTGGTAATAATCTCTGAAACTTATACGAGGTTATCTTTATCCCCTTTTCTACTATAATATAGGTGGTGATCTTAAATCAATCATACTTAAGGGTTAATTTAATAAAGAAAGTGATAAAGAGAAGCTTTCTTAAGATCAAAGAAGCTTTTGGTGTTCACTCTAAACTTGGTCGGCCGGAGGTATAACTTGTCTAATGCCATGGCTCATCAGCATTGAATTTCAATTGAGGTGAGTCAATGAGTAAGAGTTCAAATGGTGAAGCCACTCACCTCTTAGATGCTAGATTTTTTAGGACCTCGAACATTGATGTTTGAGGGCTCCTAGATAAATTCTTAAGTGGAGTGCTTCGATGTTGTGGGGAATCTCTTAATCCACGCATATTGATGTTATGGCAAGCTATTTTTATTCCTTCCAACTACTTCCAAGCTTCTTGTGGACTACTTTATGTATCCACAACTTGATTTTGTAAACTGCCTTAGCTTCTGCCCACCTTACTTTAGCAGGTGGCAGTTGTAAGGAAGATTTGAGCAAGGATTCGCCTAACTCTACTCGTTTTGTAGAGTTCCAGTATTACGGTGATTTGTAGCTTAAGCGGTTACCAGAAGCTATTTATTATGATCCTTGGTGTTCGTATCGGTGCTTTGGAAATTTGCTTGTAGGTGTGAGTAGGAATGCTTCTTTAGTTAATCGGTTTTTGCGTTGCTCTAAACACAGCTAAAAGCATCTTTGCTTACTTCAGTCAGTTATTTATTCTTAGAATGTCTATGAGGTGTGGTGATGTTTTAGCAAGTTGCTTTGGTGATTGAGCAAGCTACAAGTTAACCTTTAGTAGGAAACACATCCAAAAGTCAAAACTTCCGAAAAAGTAATCTTTAGAAGGGTATTATTCAATTCCACAAAGGAAGCCAGTCCATGTTTCGTCGTACCTTTTTAAGATAATTACTCGAGTGGGAGAGGTGACATATTGATTGAAGTTGTTAAAAGACCTTAACGGTATTTATAGAGCATTCCCTGTGTCACACTTGTGGAAGTGTCTTGTCAATTAACTTCATATGTGCCCTTGGATAATATTGAGGTCGACTTTAAGCTTAATTATGTAAAGGAGCCGCTCGAATCATTGACTTAAGGTTAAGTAGCTTTGGAAATACCACATAATTAATCAAGCTAAGGTGCAATGGAGATGCTACTTAAATTTATAACATCCCAATTATATGCTAGTTTATATAAAATAAATAAATAAACTAAACATTTATATTTAATGTTTATTCCTAAGATTTATATTTTCAAGTATATTGATTGTTGCTACAGCGGGTATAACGACAATGAGAGTATGCTCGGGTAATGGTATGGACGCTTCTAGGGTCACCTTCCTGCTTGTACTTACAACACGAAAGAACTCGTTAGAAGGGGACCAAAGACCGGGGTCTCTGAACCACCCTCTGACGCTCAACATTAGTAATTTATCCGTGAAAGTATATAAATAGTAAATATAGTTGTGTATATTAAAGATAGAGAATGCAAGAGGAGATAGTGATTGAGATCCGAAGGTTTGAGAGCAGCTGAGGCGATTTCAGGTTGCTTAACCGTTAACCGGTGACTGGTCATTGGGGTTGGAGTGATCTGATAGTTTTATACCTCAGCAGCTCGTGGACCTAGCAGCTCAGAGGACTAACAACTCAATTAATGGTAATTATTCTTTGGAGAGGGAGATCTCTTAGTGAGTAGTATTTTGAAGAATCTGGAGAATATTAGTGAGAGAGTGGGAGAGTTGTGAAGAAGAGAGAAATAGGGTGAATGAGAATGAGAATACTTTTGGTTGAAAAGTTCCTTTTATAGGCAATGGAAACCTTTTCTTAGGGAAGCTTAAGCTTCTTAAGGGGAATAAGGGTCAACTCTTTTTTCAACTTATGTAGACTGGTAATGCCATTTCTGTGCAACCTGTGTTCTACCCTTGTCTGTTATGTTATCACTTTTGCTTTATGACAGGTACCGTCTTTATGTCAGTCATGACTTTTTCTGCTGTTTTATTGTAGTTAGAGCTCCCTTGGTCAACTTAGGAATCTTGCTGGGCAAGTTTTGAGCTTCTCCATGTGGCAGCTTCTATTTGCTGCTTCTTTATTCCTAAGCTTCTCCAGCTTGTAAGTGGGTAGGGTTATCCACGTCATCATTGATCACTACTAATGTTGAGGTTGGCATGGTATGAATGTTTAGGATGGTCAGTGAGAATTCACCATAGTTGAGATGGAAGTTAGAAATAGTGAAAAGCTTTTAAGGACCGAATGCGTAAGTTTATGTAAACAATTGCCTCGATGTTCATTTTGATAGCCACATGCAATGCTAAAGTAACAAAATTGAGTGGGCGTGTAGAACGATTTTGAGGAAGAGACAGACGAGGAGAAATAACAAGAGGAAATGAATATACTAACATTGTTTGAGGTTAGGAATTTAGCTTAAAAGGGTACATTTTCAAGTGAAGTGAATCTGTTGAACGAAGAACTCAAGTAGAGAATGTTCAACGAGCAAATAAGCAAATGCCACATGACCATAATCAGAAAAGGCTTATGTCACACCTTATTGTGATGAATGATTGAATGCCAAATTGAGAAGCTTGACATGAATGTTGTGTGGGTGTATGCTGAAGTCCACATATGGACAAGTTGCATAAGGCTCAATAAAAAGATTAACAAAGTTGTAATGTGATCAAAAGTTGGAAATGATTTACAATGTAGTAATGCAATCACGTTGAAGTAGTATGACCACAAACTGTAAGGTAGCGTTTGGTACGCAGGAATGGAGGGTGGAATGGAATGATCCATTGTGAAAGGAATGGAGAAAAGTGTGTTTGGTTAACCAAAGGAATGGAATGACTCATTACCTAGTCCATTTCATTTCCTCTAAAACACCCCAATTTCATTCCATCCATACACCATGTTTTTTTTCCATTCCATTCCCCCTTTCACCTACATCACCTTCACCACCCTTCCACCACCATCAACACCCACCACCACCACCACCCCCACCAACCACCACCGCCGCCACCCCCACCAACCACCACCATTGTCGTCCACCACCGTCGTTACCGCCACCATCACCACCAACCACCGTCGTTACCGCCACCATCACCACCAACCATCGCCGTGCCCACCACCACCACTTGCCCGCCGCCACCATCAACCGTTGACCCCGCCCCTCACCACCACCACCCGCCACCCACTACCTATCGTCACCGCTTCCCACCACCGTCGCCCACCACCGCCACTGTCACCATCACCTGCCACCTCCACCCACGTTACCGCCACCACCCACCCACAAACCACCACCACCACCCGCCACCCACTACCTATCGTCACCGCTTCCCACCACCGTCGCCCACCACCGCCACTGTCACCATCACCTGCCACCTCCACCGTTACCGCCACCACCCACCCCCAAACCACCACCACCCACCTCCAACTACCATTATCTCCCGTCACCCACCACCACCAACTTCCATCACCGCCCACCAATGTCACGACCGCCACCTACCTCCCACCACCACTGCCACTCACTACCATTTTAATTTTATTTTTCTTTTTTTTTCCTACCTACCAAACACAAAGTCATCATTAATTTCATTTCCATGTGGTAACCAAACATCTCATTGGAATGGTAATAAGCCATTTTATTCCTTTGTCTATTCCATTACCACGTTCATTCCATTCCTTCGTCTATTCCATTAACTCATACCAAACAGACCCTAAGTGATTCAGTGAAGTCACATGAAATGATTTTTACTCACTTATCTCCTTGTCCAATTGCTAATATTGTTGCATTGTATAATATCCCCCAGTAGAGGATGTTGATACAATTCAATTCAACATTTTTTTTTCGAATTTCGCATGACACAAAAACTGAAGCTTGATCATGATGATTCTCGAGACGTGGATAATGAACACTCTTTTGATGTCATTTGTTCGCATAGCTCACTATAGATATACTTATGTATTAAATGTAATCATTCACAGTTTTGTTGTTTTTCCAGAAGAAACTACATTTTTCATAGACAAAATATACCATTTCCTTCTACAGAATAACACAAGCATGGTGTTCGAAGTTATCTTAGTGGCTAAGCAAGGGAATAAAGATCATCGACAAACCTAGAGTGGGTTTATTCCCTTTGTACAAACTCGTTTTCATTGTAATGATCCAGGAATCATAATACGTACTTCTTGTACTTTCCAGCAGATGGCAGCAAAGCACAAAGATTTCAAATGCCAACAGATGAATGAAGCGAGCCCATGATTGAACACTTTACCATGGTTTGATTAAACACTAAATACAATTAAAAATAATTAGTGTTTATAAACGTTGCAACCCTAACAAATCGTCTGGTTTAACCAGCTTGGCCAATTTTACGGTCAGTGATTAGACACTTGAAACAGAAACATACCATGTATAAACAAACAAAACTAGCAATTTAACCTTGATTATTATTGTTACCTTATCTAAAAAGTCAATCAAATGGACTTTTATAAATACAATTTTCTAAAGTAAATGATTATACTAATTGTTATCCTAAAAAGTCAATAAAAATACATGAGAACCTTTGTAGATCTATAAAAATGGACGGAAGGTGAATGTGATCAGAAATCTTTTCTCCTGCTATTTTCAAGATCACTTGCAAAATTGCTGTCTTCGGCTTCGCTTTCAACATGTTTCAAGTATTCACCATAAGCTGGATCAATAGTAGTTAAAATGCGCAAATACTTTTCTGCATCAGCATTGCGTCCTACAACTAGGTAAGCACTGCCAAAACGAGTCAAACCAAAAATGTAATCGGTCAAATGGGTCTAAAGTTTGCCCAAAGTCTATTTTTGAATCATGAAACCCCCAATATAATTTTGTTCAAAAAATAGATCATTACTTAAATAATCAATTCATGTAATCATATTTGACACATCAACCATTTATATAAAAAATTTATGGATGAATTGCATATACAAACCCTAAACACTTCACAAATATCATATGACCCCAATAGTTAAAATATCATTCATATATATACATACATATATATATATATAGGATTGGGATCGTGTGAGAACATTTGTAAATTGAGTACTTTGATAACCATTTTGGACCACAAAAAACCCTTCAAGAAAAAATAAAAAAAATATTATAAACCAAAACAAATGCAAAAATAAAAAAAAAAAGGTAAAAAAACCAAAACGTCATCCCAGTTTCATAAAAAAAACAACTCGGCTTTGCTAAATTATACATAAACGTAAAACACTTATAAACACGTATATACATATACATGTTATTTTTATACACATGCACAATTAAGATACATGATAATGTACATATGTGTATATTATATAACCGGAGATTAAATATTAATATACATATATGTATAATTTAGCAAAACCGAGAATTTTTTTTTGATTATTTATTATGAAAACGGGATGCTAGATAAACATTTTTATTTTTTTACATTTTTAATATTTTTAAGGGTTTTCTGTTGTCCAAAATATTTCTCAAAGTTCTTAATTTTAAAAAGTTCTCATAGGTCCTCACCCTATACACACACACACACATATATATATATAGAAAATGATTAAAATAAAAATAAAAAGTTTCTTAAGAATGGTAAGAAGGGTATAAAATTTGAAGTTAAGAAACTATGTAAACCTATGTAGGGAAATATGAAGCCTAAATCCTAGATCCTAGAAAACCATTTGGTATTTGGAAAATACTAATCTCAACCATTAGATCTAAATCTGAATCCAATGACCTAGATCTATTCTTACTCTTACTTGAAAACTCTCTTCTTTACTTTAACCCACCCATACACACACACACACACACACACCCCGCTAGAAAGTAACTAAATATCATTTTTACCCATTCTTACATAAGTTTGTCTTTTATTATTATTTTTTTTGCAAAATACGTGTACTTTTTTTTTTGTTTTTTATATGTTGTTTAAACTGTAACAAATGTAACCGATACTGACCATGTACACGTTGACTCACCGCCGCTACGCTCGAGTTTTAAATATGTTAGTTTTTTTGGTATAATAAGCTATATAAGGGTCGTTACTTTTTTTGGTCTTTGCTCTAAATATGTTAATTTTACGAATTTATTTTTTTGGTTTAGTTCCGGTATCGTAACGAATATAGCCGACACCGACCGAACTTGCGTTGACTCACCGCTGCATATTAGTCAACAGTATTAGTTTAGTATGGGCCCGGCCCAGGTTATTATAGCCGGCCCTAATGCTTTGTATTTATCTATATATAAGACCCTATTGTATTCATAATAAACCCAAGCATAATTACAATTAAATACAACCGATTACCAAGTTTTCTTTGGTACCAGAGCCTATGGTTCTATCCTTTTTTTTCTTGCCGTCATCCTTTCTGATCATTCCACAGTGGCTATTCCACAGTGGCTGATCATCAACTTATAGCCTTCACAACTACAGAAAAGACTTCACATAAGTTTGGCTTCACGTTAAACTCTACAAATTATGGTCATTGGAAACTCATGATTCAACCATTCCTTACAACCCACAGCCTTTTCGGCTATGTCGATGGGAGTATTCCATGTCCTCCTGTAACCATCACTTCTCCAGGAACTTCGGTTCTGGAAAAGAAGGAACAGCCCCGATCACCTAAGCTAATCCAAACCATACGATTTGGCTGTGCAATGATGCACATGTCTGAATGTTAATTATCTCCACTCTTTCGGAATCATGCTTTCAACACGTTCAAGGCATCACTTCGCGTGACCTTTGGCTCGGTCTTGAACGAGCCTATGCCCCACGTACCTCCTCCAGGGAGTTTACCTTGAGAGCCAACTGTTAAGATTCAAATGAAAGGAGACGAGACGCCGGCTGCATACCTCGCGAGCTAAGTAGTTAATGCGGAAAAATAGCTGATACCGGCCGAGGACCGATATTTGAGATATCGGTTATCGCGGTGAGATATCGGTGGGATATCAGTAATTTTAATATCATACAGAATTTATATATATAGCACTTTAACACTAATAATTCAGTATATTCTCCTATTATTAACAAATTAATCTTTTGCAACACTAACAATTGTAACATGTAGGAACTGATTAATACTCAAAACACCAATATTAAACACTAAAACTTGAAAATTAAGACTTAAAATACTAATATTGGGAATATCGGTGATATATTGGTGAAATATCGGTCAATATAGCCGATATTATCGGTACCGATATTTTGACCAATATTTCACACGAGTACCGATAACCGAGACACCACCGAGATACCACCGAGATTGACTGCATAGCTCGCGAGGGCATAGAAGTATGCAAACGCCCTTTCAAACATTGGACAACCAATGCCAGATAGAGATATTGTAATGCTTGTTGTAGTAGGTCTTCGCGAGGAATATAATGGTGTCAAACAAACCTTATTTGGTAGTGTTTAGCGTGGTATTCAATGAACTTCCTGGTCTCCTTGCCGACCACGAGTTTTTGATCCAAAAACCCAACATCGAGGTCACAGCAACCACTTCACCATTTGTTCCGGTTGATACGGTTAGGATATCAACTTCAACCAGTCCACAATGCCTCATCGAACCCCAATCCTCAAGCCTTCTACACCAACAGGACTAGGCAATCCAATTACAACCGCGGCCATCGTAATCGCGGTGGCGGTGGTGGGCGTAATAACTAACAATCGCAACCAGGGGACTAAGACTCGTAATTCAGGTCAATTCAGTTGGGCTTCTAATCAAAATACTGTTTATGGAAGCTGTAACAGGTGTGGGATTGGACACCTTCCTTCTCAATGTCCGCACAGAGATCCATCTACCTTTAGGACAGGACAACAGTCCGCTCACGACAACAGTCCGCTAATTATGCTGACCACCGCTCACAAGCATTATCTATAAACTGGCTTCCAGATACAGGTTCTAATGGCCATGCAGCACCAGATATGTCAAGGTTTGACTCACCTGACTTTGGTGATGATAATCTACATGTTGGTAATGGTAACGCCCTACTCATCCTGCATATCGGTTCCTCGAGAATTTCGTCACCCACTTTTACTTAAAACAATATTCTTCATGCTCATGCTCTTAAATGACATCTTTCTGTACAAAAATTTTGTCAAGATAATCAATGTTTATTTTGAATTTCATGCCACTTTTTTTCTATGAAGGGCAAGTCTACACACATTACCCTCCTCACGGTTCAAAGTGATGGTGGACTTTAGTCAATCACACTTCCACAGCAGCCGGCAATTCCAAAAGTCGCTTTTTCAACAGCTCGTACTATAAACACCACATGGCATCAACGTTTCAGACACCCGCATTCCTAGTTATTCAAGACTATGCTTTCTAAATATCATTTACATGTTTCTTTTAAGACTTTTGATTTAAGTGTAATCCTTGTTCAGTTGGAAAATCTTCCAAACTAAACCTATTATCTTATTATATTAGGCAACTCTAAACAATTGCCTCAAATATCTCCAGCATTTACTATCATTCATTGCATTTATTGTATAGATTTCTAATTTAGTCATAGGAGGATTTTACTCCTCAATGCTTGTTCTTTTCTGTGTATTTATACCCATTGTATTCTTCTTTGTAAATCATCAAAAGTTGTTACTATCTCATGGTATCAGCCTTGATCCTGTCTCCTTGACTATCTTCTGACCTAACCTTTTTCTGTCCTCTCTCCGCCTCAATCATGTCTTCTTCAACAAATCTCTCAAGCATTCCTCTCAATTCTCTCAGCCACTTAATCAATATAAAACTTAACTCCGCAAATTATCTCCCATGAAGGAAACAGATTACCCCTGTTTTGGCTTACCTTGACCTCCTCGGCCACATTGATGGTACGAAACCCTGCCCACCCGAAACTATCACTTCCAACAATGAAACCTCTGCTGATCCAGCCTTCTATCTCCTGGAAATCTTCCGGCCAAAAGGTCCTTCTCATCAACTTCACCCTCACCGAAGAAGCTATGTCCGAAACAATTGGACACACCACTTCCTTCTCGGTCTAGACAGCCGTTGCAAATGTCTACAGCCATTGCTCTATTGAGGGAATCCACAATTTAAAAGACTCTCTTCGTAACCTTCACAAAGGTGCCGGTTCTGTAGCAGAATATGGTCGGAAGTGACCAGCTTGCATCTATCGGACACCCCATTAGTAGCGAGGATAAACACCACTGGTTTCTTTGTGGTTTAGGTGCCTCCTTTGAATCCTTTTCCACATCTCAAAGAACAATCAAACCTGCTCCTGTTTTTCGAAACCTGCTTGCTAACGCAGAAAATCAGGAACTGTTTGTTCAAAAGCTTCACGGTCCTTCCACCCAACCCGAGGCTGCCTTCTATGCTAACTTAACTAGACCAACATATAACAACCGATCATCCTCTATCCCGTGGCAAGGGCCGCTCACACCAATCAACAGGGTGAGGTAATACCTACACCAAACGTCCTCCTCATTGTCAATTGTGTCGCAAAGACGGTCACTATGCTACTTGTCCCACTCTAGCTTCTTATGCTCAAAAAGCCCTCAATCTAGATGCAAATCTAGCCCAAGCATTCACTGCTCAATGCAGCCTTGCCCGAAATTCCCGACTGGACAGCCGACTCAGGTGCCACAACCCATATGCTTACTAAAAATTATGGTTTAACCGATTCTAAACCTCATACAGGTAACATGAGTGTTACTTTTGGTAATGGTCAAACATTACCAATCACTCATGTTGGTAACACAACTCTAAACAATTGTCTTTCCTTACAAAATGTTATTGTGTTCCTAATCTCACCAAAAATCTACTCTCAATTAGTACTCTCAAATGATTCTCCCGTAGATGTCTTATTTTCTAACGATTACTTTCATATTCAAGACCGAAAAACGAGGGAAGTTCTTGCTAGAGGCACCTGTGAAAATGGTTTCTATGTGCTCACCCAAAGTCATAAATCTTTTGTTGCTGCGCTTTCAGCCTCTCATCTTTGTGCTTCGTACAATAAATGGCACAGTCGTCTAGGACATGTTTCTTTTGATACCATCACTAGTTTAAATAAACATGGTCATATCTATGTTACATCTTTATTACCAAAACCAGGTTTATGTAATTCTTGTGAGTTATCAAAAGCAAAAGATTTACCTTTTGTTGAAAATAACAAACGCGCGCAACATGTCTTAGACTTAATTCACTGTGATCTTTGGGGACCCGCACCAATTGCATCTACAGATGGCTACTTATATTATGTAATCTTTGTGGATGACTACTCTCGGTTCACATGGTTTTATCCTCTGAAGGCTAAATTCGATTTTGACAACATTCTCACCACCTTTTTAAATGTTGTCCAAAATCAATTTTCTAAAAACATCAAAGTGATGGTGGAACCGAATTCACAAATAATCAAATTCAAACTTGTTTCAAGAGCATGGCATACATCATCCCTTGTCGTGTCCCTTATACACCGGAACAAAATGGATGAGCCGAACGCAAACATCGTCATATCACCGAAACCGGTCTAGCAATGATGTTCAATGCTCATGCTCCACCAAAGTTGTGGTTTGATGCTTTCACTTCCGCCACTTACATTATAAATCGTCTTCCAACACAACTCCTTGAAAACAAATCCCCCTTTGAACTTCTCTTTAACCAACCTCCATCATACTCCAATCTTCGCATCTTTGGATGTCTAGTGTATCCGTATCTTCGTGACTATACCAAAAATAAACTATTACCACGAAGTGCTCCTTGCATTTTTCTTGGTTATAGTCCACGATACAAAGGTTTTCGTTGCCTAGATCCCTCAACGGGTCGCATTTACACCACTCAACATGCTACATTTGACGAAGATGTTTTCCCATTTCACACTCCTTCCACAAACACTGACACATCAAACCTACCCTTCACCAACTTCGAACACTCTTTACCCACCCCAACACCTCAAACACCTCAACCAATCAACACCTCTTCCACCTCATCCACCACTCCATGTCACCGCTGCCCTATCATCACTGCATCTCCAGCAGCCCAAATACCACTCAGCCCAGTCTCAACTCCTCCCAACAGCCAAAACACTGCTCACAGAAGCCCAACCACTGCTCACAGAAGCCCTTTCTCCGACTCTTCTACCTCATCCTCTAGCCCTCTCCCAAATCCTCTTCCATACTCAGCCGAGCCCATTACCCCACCATCCGACAATCCATACTCAGCCCAATCCACCTCAAATCAGCCCAATAATTCTGCCCAACATTCATCCACTTCTGTCCAATCTCAACCCATTCAAACCAACACTCATCCTATGACTACTCGGTCAAAAAATGGTATTTTCAAAACCATTTATGGTGCCAATTTATCCCATTTCTAGAATCATTCTTTTCATCATTCTCTTATCTCATCACATGTCCCCAAAGGCATCAAAACAGCAATGAAAGATTCCAAATGGGTTCATGCCATGAATAATGAACTCCAAGCCTTACATTCCAATCACACTTGGCACCTTGTTCCTTGTCCCACCTCAACCAATATCATAGGCTCCAAATGGATCTATCGGATTAAGTACAAATCTGATGGCTCCATTGAAAGCTACAAAGCTCGCCTTGTCGCTCAAGGTTTCAATCAAGTTCTGGGTCTAGATTTTTCTCACACCTTTAGCCCCGCTGTTAAATCTTCCACCATCCGAGTTTTTCTAAACCTTGCCACCATCAACAAATGGAAACTAAGACAACTCGATGTCAACAATGCATTTTTAAGTAGCAATCTTAAGAAAACGTCTATATGGAACAACCACCAGGTTTCCAAGATTCAGCTCGTCCGAATCATGTGTGCTAAATCATGCCATTTATAGTCTAAAACAAGCTCCACGAGCTTGGTTTCAACGATTAAGTTCTTTTCTCATCACACTTGGTTTCATGTGCAGTCGAGCCGACACATCTCTTTTTATCTTCAAAACAACGGCACTTTAATTTACATCCTTGTTTACATAGACGACATAATCATCACTGGTAACAATGAAGGCTTCATTACCACTTTCACTGGCCGTCTTCACAAGGAGTTCAAAATTAAAGAATAAAGATCTCGGCAACCTCAGTTACTTTCTCAGTTTGGAGGTCACCCATACCAAAACAGGTTTGTTCCTCAATCAATTAAAGTATGCATATGACATACTTTCTCGAGCTGGCTTGCTCGACTCCAAACCCGTTGCCACTCCTCTCACACCAAAGGATTCTTTCCAATCCACTGGTGAACCTTTCCACGATCCCACTCTCTACCGTTCTCCTGTCGGTGCTCTTCAATGCTTAACCATCACTCTTCCGGACCTATCATATGCCGTAAATAAAGCTAGCCAACACCTTCAACATCCTACCACTATTCATTTTCAGCTAGTTAAACACATCCTCCGATATGTCAAAGGGACTTTATCACACGGCTTAACCTTTGATAGACCACCTAACACTGTTTTACTAGGTTTTTCTGATGCAGATTGGGCTCGTTGCATCGACACTCGAAGATATACCTATGGTTATTGCATTTACTTAGGAGGAAACTTGGTATCTTGGAGCGCAAAGAAGCAACCAACGGTAGCACGCTCAAGTTGTGAGTTGGAATATAGGGCCACGGCTAACACCGCTTTGGAGCTTATTTGGATCACCCATCTCTTATGTGACAACAAAAGTGCACTTTTTCTAAGTCAAAATCCAATCCCTCACAAGAGAGCAAAACATACTGATCTTGATTACCATTTCATTCGAGAATTAGTCGCTGCTGGACGTCTCCATACGAGGTTCATTTCCACGGATCAACAAGTTGCCGATATCTTCACAAAGAGCTTACCAAAATCTCTCTTTGAAAAGTTTCGCACAATGCTTCGTCTGCAGCCACCTCCGTCTCGCATTGACGAGGGGTATTAGGCAACTCTAAACAATTGCCTCAAATATCTCCTGCATTTGCTATCATTCATTGCATTTATTGTATAAATTTCTAATTTAGTCATCGGAGGATTTTACTCCTCAATACTAGTTCTTTTCTCTGTATTTATACCCGTTGTATTCTTCTTTGTAAATCATCAAAAGTTGTTACTATCTCAGATTATAAAAGTTCTCATGTTTTGGATTTAGTTTTTTGTGGTATATGCGGGCTAGCCCCTGTGACTTCCTTTGATGGCCACAATTATTTTCGGTTATGTGTTGACCATTTCTCAAAGTTCATGTGGTTATTTTCTTTAAAATGTAAATCTGATGTCTTTGCAATTTTTAAACAGCTTGTCACTATGGCTGAACGACAGTTCTCCACCGAACTCGAATCGATACAAACTGATTGGGGAGAGGAGTTCCGAAACCTTTCCTCTTTCTTCACTTCAATTGGCATTATTCACCGTTTGTCCTGTCCCCACACTAGCGAACAGAACGGTACAGTTGAAAGCCGTCATCGTCATGTCGTTGAAACTGGGCTCACACTCATGTCACAGGCTTATGTTCCCCAACGTTTCTGGCATTATGCTTTTGAAACCGCTGTTTACTTAATCAATCGCATGCCTTCTCGCACACACTCCGCCATATCTCCCTTTACACACCTGATTTCTCCTTCCTACGGGTCTTCGGGTGTCGATGCTTTCCTCATCTTCGTCCATATAATCCTCATAAGATGGATTTCCGTTCTACACCATGCATTTTCCTTGGGTACAACACATCCTATCATGATTATCGTTGTTTTGACCATGTCACCGAACGCATTTATGCTGCCAAATATGTTCCGTTCCATGAAAACGCGTTTCCTTTTCTTGCTCCGTCTCCTGCCCAACCACAATTCTACAACACCTATTAACCCATATGGTTTCCTCTTATCCAATCAGTGCCATTCTGTTCTATGAAACATCCAAAGCTCAAACCAACCCTTCAGACCTCGACCAAGATACACTATCTCCTCCTCCATCACCTCCACAACCCTCACACTCATCCCCACCGGTCCAACCCAAACTGTCACAACCAGCCTACACTCTATCTTCCTCACAAGCCCAACTTACTACTACCCAACCTACTACCAGCTCCTTCGATCCCAGCTTTTGTCTGCTACTCTACCACCCCCAACCCATCCACTACTTCATAATCTACCCAATCCACACCTTCCACTAGCACCACATCTGCTACCTCCCAAACCGCACCACCACCACCACGTACACGTCCACCAAACCTAAGACCTAACCCCAAACAAAACAACCCTTACAATTCAGCCTCCTTTCACACCTCCACCACCCCACCTACCTGATATTGAACCTACCTCGTTTTCCATTGCCAACAAAGAATCTCACTGGCGCAAGGCTATGGCAGAGGAATACTCTGAACTTATTCGTAATGGTACATGGTCCTTAGTCCCTCGTGCCCTTTATAGTAATATTGTTGATTGTAATGGGTATATCAAGTCAAAAGGGATCAGCATGGGACAATTAAGCGCTACAAGGCGCGATTGGTTGCAAAAGGTTTAATTAGCAGCCAGGCATAGATTACACTGAAACTTTTAGTCCAGTGGTGAAATCCACCACCATCAGGGTTGTTCTTTCACTGGCTATCACTAATCGGTGGTCCCTACGGCAACTTATCTTCACAACGCTTTTTACATGGGGGTCTAAAGAAAACTGTTTATTTGAAACCACAAGGGTTTCTTGACCCCCATAAGCCAAATCATGTGTGTCTCCTGCATAAGTCTTTATATGGTCTCAAGCAGGCTCCCCGAGCGTGGTTTGAACGGTTATCGTCTTCCTTAACTACTCTCGGATTTCAGAGATCCAAAACAAACCCCTTCTTATTTATATATATTCTAATAATGGGGCACTTATGTATATGCTTGTGTACGTTGATGACATCATTCTGACATGGAATAACAACCAGACTATTAATCACATTGTGTGGTGCCTAGTCGTTCGTTTGCAGTTCAAGACATGGGGTCGTTGTCTTATTTTCTGGGTATTGAAGTGGTTCGTACCAGGTCTGATGTCACTCTTACCCAAAAGAAATATCTCTAAACTGTTGAACTGAGCTAAATAGTCACAGTCTAAACCAGTACCCTCTCCTTATACTGCTAGCTTTCTCTTGGTGACAGTTCTCCTTTTGCTGATCCGGTTAAATATAGACAAAATGGTTGGAGCATTACAATATGTGACCCTCTCCCGTCCTGACACTACCTTTGCAGTCAACAAGGTTTGTCGGTTCATGCATTGCCCTACTGAAGATCACTGGTCTGCTGTCAAACGTATCCTAAGATATCTCCACGGAACTGCCACACATGGACCCGTGATCTCCAGCAAATCCTCTCCTGTCCTACATGCCTACACCGGTGCTCACAACTTAACAGCCTTATTTGATGCAAACCGGCCTAGATGCCCAGGTGATCATCGATCCATGGGGGATATGCTATCTGTCTGGGATCGAATCTTGTTTCATGGTCAGCCACAAAACAAAAGATTGTATCTCGGTCATCTACTGAGTCTGAATACAAGGCCTTGGCTGTTACAGTTGCCGAAAGCATTGTTGACTGAACTACGTGCTCCTATGCCGATACCTCCTATCTTATGGTGTGACAATCTAGGAGCCACATACCTATCTGCTAATCCAGTATTCCATGCTAGAACCAAGCATGTGGAAGTAGACTTTCATTTTGTTCGTGAGAAGGTTGCTCGAAGAAAACCAGCTGTTCAGTTTATCTCTACTCATGATCAGATTGCCGACGTGTTCACGAAGCCTCTACCATCAAACCGTTTCCTCCTTCTGAAGTTCAAGCTAAGAGTCGGTCCCCGGCCTTTGCTTGAGGGGGAGTATTAGTCGACAGTATTAGTTTAGTATGTGCCGGCCCTGGTTATTATAGCCGGCCCTAATGCTTTGTATTTATCTTTATATAGGACCCTATTGTATTCATAAACACAATCACAATTACAATTAAATACAACCGATTACCAAGTTTACCTCTGCAACACCTAGGTTTTACCAACCAAGTTCACCGTGCAACATGCATAGAGAAATCACTAGTTTCATTATAAACTGAGAATGTAACCTTTCTACAAAATTCACATTCATCCATTTTTAACATTCAACTTTCATATTTACCCATCAACAGTACTTTTATTAAAATTTAAGATTTATTTGGTTCATTAAAACAACTTAATTTCTTTTACAACATGCATAGAAACCAATGAACACCTATTTAACAATACGAGTTTTAAACAATTAAGTAATAATAATAATAATTTTTTTATAAAAAGTGTGGCATTGATGTTTGAAATTCTAGATATCTGTTGAGCGTTAAATAAATCAACTAAAGTGATGTGATATGTAAGTAATATTAATTTCGAAAGAACTTAAAGAAGCACAAAAAGCTAAACAAATCATGACTATGATTTTTGCCTTTTCATGATTATACAGTTTAAATTAGTTACTAAAATAGGTGGACCGTGGATAAATAGAAAACATATATTCTTTAATGTATTTAAAGAGTCTTGAGATAAAAAATAGTTATTATATAAAATTTAAAAGTTAAAGAAACAAGGGTATAATGGTCATATATTTAAAAGCTTTTAATGAAATGGGTATATATGATACTTTTAACTTTGGGTTGGATATATATGATATTTGTGAACGTTTATAAGACAAATTTTCCCTTTATTTATTAAGGGAGTAATTTTAATGCCAATAGATAATGTGTTTTGTTATAACTGTTACCTTGAAAGAGCTAACAAGCCTTCACAATAGTACAATTTGGTCTTTGCATCCTCTGGCACTTTCATATTTGTTGTTCTTTCTAGGTGTACCATAGCTTCTACCACTTTACCCTGCAATAAAACCCCAATTCTTAGTATAAAAGAAAAAAAAATCATATACAAAATAGAAATAAAAATTGTCATATAAAATAACATATAGAAAAAAGATTCACCTGCCGTCCAAGGGCTCTACCAAACGAATTTGATGCTACAATCAAGTTATTGATATCTTCAAGTTCTGTTGGATGCCCAAAACGAAGAAGCTGCAACAAGTACTTGGTTAATAAAATTGGAAAATAATTTAAAAATAGAGTGAAATCAGAGCTTCATACGTTGGTTATAGCACGATCCAAATATTCAGTAGCCTCAACTAACTTTTGATCATTCATCAAAATTTGACCCATAGTGATCAATGCTCTAACATGCTCAGGGTCCTTTTCGAGTATCAATCTGCAATTTATGTTCAAATTTTGGAAAACAGCAATAGACTAAATACACATCATTAACAATTTAACTCATTTATGAATGAGTTGACCCGGGTTGTCATATATAAGTACTGGGTCAAACAGGTAGAATGTGAAAAATAAGCTTGAAAGAGAAAAGGTCAAATTGATTAAAAATCACCCAGAGTGTATTTTCAATGCACATAACCACATGAATAATTTGATTAATCCATTCATATGAATTTGCAATCAAATTTGAGCCGTTTTGACCCTTACCAAAATTACCCTTTTTAATCCCATTGATTTTGCCTAGGCATGTAAACGAGTCGACTGTTTAGTGAACAGTTCGTAAACCATTCGGTGGGAAGTTCATTTATTTAATAAATGAACGAACATGAATAATAATTGTGTTATTTTAGTTAAAAGAATGAACATGAGCACATGTCTCGTTCGCTCATTCAAGTTTGTGACGTTTGTTTATTTAAACTTTTTTTCTCCGTTCCTTTACACTCTCATTTATATTTATTAGTTTACGTTTGTTAACTTCGTTAGTTTACATTCGTTAACATATTCATTTAAATTTTTTTGACCCATTACAATTTAGTCTAGTTTTAATAACATTTTAGCTCCAACACAAAGTTCTTCACATTACTTTTAACAGTTAGCTCAGTTTTGTTCGTTCATCTATGTTCAATTATGTCCATTCGTTTACGTTCGTAAACCATTCGTTTATACATTGACAAACAAAATAAACAAACGCAAACATGCACATTTTCTTAAAGAACGAACACAAACAAGAAAACCATGTTCGTTTTTGTTCGTATTCGATTAACGTGAAACAAACATGATCCATTCGCGTTCGTTTACAAACTACCTCTAGAATCTCCGTTCAAAGTATTTAACCAATATGAAGGCTCCAGTGTATTACCTTAGAAGTGGGACAGCTCTATCTTTATCCCCTTTTGAAAGGTGCAAGATAGAAAGCTATAAATAATTTCAACCACCCAGATAAAAAAAAAGAGAAACAATATCAGTTAACAATCAACAAACAAAAGTAACCACCTAAAAATAAAGAGGAAACCCGGAAAAGAAAAAGAGGGGGGGGGGGGCACTTACATTATAGATCTCTAGTACTGATAACTCTTGAATACGTTTTTTAACCAAAGGAACAGTGAATATGGATTCTAGTCCATCCATTTCAGGGGACTTTCCGGAATCCTCTGGAGCCAATTTATCAGGTAATCCCAATTTTTCACGAACATGTGGATGCTTCATAGTTAATTGCTGCATAATTAATTAGTTAAATAACTAAAATTAAACATACTTACCAAATTAACGAATGATTCTACATAGCATAAGTTGGCATTAGAAGTGATTAATTATAAATCCAACAATTTAAAAAAAAATATGGGCAAAAATGAAATGGGTTAGTTGAGAATTATATAAAATGGGGTGTTAGAAAGCTAAAGCCAACCTGAACAAGGGTTAAGGAGCTATTAGCTGTCCAGTATAGCAAACTGCCCTGCAAAAGAATTATTAAAATCTGAGCTTAACAATTAAAATTAACTTACTGAAACTGTTAAAAAAGTGAAATGTTTAATATCCAGCCACATGAGAGATATCATATATGAAGTCCATTCTTTATAGTACTAAGTTTCTTCAATAAGTACAGTTTCATTGATTAATAGCGGCTCTTAGTATAGAACAAGCAGTCAGTTCTATATAACAAGAATAAAACAAGTTTTATTCTTGTTAAAATTAAATGATTTAAACTGCAACCTAATTTGCTGCAAAATATGAGAAACTTAGTTTACCTGTGGAAGATAAAATCCAGCAAAAAGTATAGGAATAGTGAGACAGTGCAGGTAGTACTTATAATACTGCAAAACACACACACAGATGTTAGAATGCATGTCTTGAGTTATATAACAAGAATAAGCCAACATAATATACACTGTCATGTTTTGCAAGTGATAATACTCATTTACAAAATGCCCCCCAAAAGAACACTGACAGAATTTTATACATAAAAGAGTTCACTCACCTTTGCTAAAACACCAATTAGATTTGGCAGCCTTGCCAAAGAAGACTTGTCAAATGAAACCTGATTAAAAAAAATAACCCATAAATTCAGAAACATAGAATACAAAATAAATAAACCAGAACCATACAGCCTCTACAGAAGCCTACTTACATAACTCTCAGAAAGTAATTGCTACATCAGCTAGACATTAGACAGGCGAGGTTCTTTGTAACTGTCTGATATTTTTGGAAAAAAGTAACAATAAAATAAATAAATAAATAATTGCTCAAAACCTTACCATTTCTCAAGAAAAATCAGTATTCATTTTAGAGTTAATTACACGAATGGTTTGCTCATTTTGCATGTTTAGTTCCCCAATTTTGAGAAATTACAGACTCGATCCAATTGTTTAGAAGCGGGTAACACTTTTGGTCGCTAAATTGGATGGATGTTAACTTTGCCCATTAAGTGGATGGTAAGTGTCAAAAATACCCTTTATTATTAAAGATTAAAACATAATAGTCAAAAATTATAACTTAAAATCTAAAAAAAGTTGTAGGCCCCCACAAAAATCAATCCCCTTCCACTCCATTTCTTCCCACCTCTTATCCAAACACTAAAGCCGGAAAACATATCGCCTAAACCACCATTGCCCGTTCTTAGCCAGACCACCACCGCAGCCACACCAACCGGCCAGCAACTGAAACTCACCTTTGAAGCTCACTCGACCAGCAACTGAAACCCCCACTGCAGATCTGACAGCAGCCCCACCGCAGATCTTTGAAGCTCGACTGTTATCCGCCACCACACCTCTCAGCTTCATCATCTTCGACTGCAGAACTTTGAAGCTCAACAGTTACCCACCACCATACCTCTCCGCTTCATCATCTTCGACAGCAGATGAGCCTCGATTTTTCAGATCCCGCATGTAAAAGGTGAAGATAGCGCCTCCCGTCGCACCATACACTAATTTGTGTCCCTATTTGATTCGTTTTTCAAGTTTTCAGGGTGTCGGAGACAAGGGAGAATGGTGGCGCACTGTTAATAAAAAAGAAACGTGGCGGTGGTGGTGCAGGTTTCCAGACAACGGTGTGTTGCAATGTTAATGATGCTGGCAAGATGATGCCGGTAAGGTAGGGTAGGGTAGAGTGTGGGGTGGGTACTATTGATTTATTTATGTTTTTATCTATTTAATTATTAGGGGCACTTTTGACAATTTACACCCACTTAACGGTTAAAGTTCACGCCCATCCAATTAGGGACCAAAAGTGTTTACCCACTTCTAAAAAGTTGCATTGAGTCTGTAATTTGTAGAAGTTAGGGACTAAAAGTGCAAAATGAGCAAATAACAGCGACCATTAGTGCAATTAACCCTTCATTTATCATATAATACAATCTATATCTATGAATGAATAATAATACAAAGTGTGCAAACTAACTAAACCATATAATGATAGCACAAAAAGACGACATTCAACAACGCCATTCTATAGATTTAGTAATTAAAATTCGTTTTATCAACAAACAGTCCTTCCTGGTCTTTAGCACCATATTACTCAAAGTGAAGGGAATTATCTATATTACATTATAAAAGTTATAGGCGGCCTTTGATCTCCTCCTTTCTCTCTCTTTCAGACGCCGTAACATTTATGACTTCTTTATGATTTCCGGTGAACTTTATAATCCCGGCTACGTTGGTTTAAGTTGCCAGCCCCGGAGACGTTTCCTCTCCTTCTCCTTCAATTGGGTCCGTTTCATGTTGAATTACGCCTTTAAACCCTATATTAAACTACCGCTTCAATTGAACGCTTCTAACTCTTCCACTCCCCATCCGATTGGGAACAACTCCATAAATTATTCACGCATCAATTTTCATCTCTCAGGTTCAGGTTTCAATTTCGTTGTCTTTTTTTTTTTTCAGGTTTCAATTTCATCTCTAATTATCATTCTTTTTAGGGTTCATACAATTTTTAATTTGGTTACGATTGGGGAAACTCTATAGATTATTCAGGTATCAAATTTCATCTCAATTAAACATGTATATTTGGTTGTTTGATTATAATTTAGGAAATTGATTTGTTGGTCAGCAATCTTGTAAGGCTAACCACACTAATCTTGGCTGACAACAATTTCATGTCCATAATTTTTTTATATGTTGCTAAGGCTTACTCTAGGAGACTTAATAAAATTCTCTCTTTTTGGCAGACAATTAGATTGTTTCAATTTGTTGTTTTAAGATGAAACATTTAAATACCCTAGGTGTGTGATATGAACTCAATTACTATATATACATGTTTGTTGAATTAATAACTTGATTTCTGTCTCTGTGACCTGCATTTCATTCAAATAATCCAATTTCTATAATTGGTGAAACTCTTAGAAAGGTTAAGCCAATTACAAAAGCAAGTCATTTAAACAGGATAACTTCTACTTAAATTTGTCCAGATAATATGATTATGATGAGTGTTCGTTCATCGGCTTGTACAGTAGTTTCACTTTTTTTTAATTACATTTATTTACCCAATCTTGTTTTGGCCCATTTCATATTTCATATGACATTGCATACACATGTCATTGCATATGATTATGATGAGTGTTCGTTCATCATTTGCACTCTGCCCTAAATGATTTTGTAAAATCAATTGAATGGTGTTTTGGTAAATGATAACTAAAGGGTGTTTCTTGCTATTTTACCTAGGTTTATTATAGGTGAAAGTCATGTTTTTAGCCCATTACCTTGAAAGTCATGTTTTTAGCCCATTACCTGATTCGTAAGTTTAGTGTCTCCAGATTAATTTCTTTTTATTTTTATTGATTTGATGATGGGTTATTTGAAAGGTTGTGGTTTTTATCAATTTTATAGGAGCAACACGTCAGGGGCATGTTTAGCTTCACCGACGATGGGTGCACATTTTGTTATGCATTTAGCAAAGATGCAAGGTGAATTTGTGTTTATTTTAGGAATTAATCATTGGCTTATGTCAAATGATTATCAGTTTGTTGATGTGTGCAGAAAGTTCAAACTCATTAATGCTTTTGGTACACCTCAAACATTGACAGTAAATTACCTCTCTTGATCATGTAAATGTTTAGTGATTTGTTTTATGGATATCATCTTCTTCAACTATACTATTGAACATGTGGTTTACATATATTTTTAGTTATAACTTGGTATAAGAATATAGATGGTCACAATAATGTGCTATGGCTGTATGGTACAAGCTTATCTGAAAAACTCTTCTTTCATGTTAGCTACACAAAGTTGACACATTTTGCTTGGACGCTCCTAATTTTGAAAAGAAGAGTTTTGATACTTATAACCACCTTGTTAATTGATCATATACATCATTGTTGGTATTACTCTTCATGAAAATGCTATTATGTTTGTTACGACATCTCTGTACAAGCATTTATTAAGTAAAATGGTGGTCCAACGGCCTTGATAACTTATCCGGTTTAACCTCTGCTTGTCTAATACTTTGTGAGTTTTTGAAACACTCTATGTAAAGGGTATTATTTTTTTTGCAAGCCCGTTCCAGTAGCACATTTCGCATTGGCTCATTTACACCCCTACAATTAGGTATGGGTTTGAACTACCCAAAAACAAACTACATATTATTATTTTCACAATATAGATCTAGAAGACTCATATATGGAATAATGTGTCAGATTACCATTTTTTATATTTTTTGTAATTTACCTTTTCCCAGATAACATTTTGACTAAAATGGCTTGTTTTACCCTATTACCAGACCCACCTATTTTGCAATGTCTAGGTTAATACGACAAAAGAAGGAGATTAGGTGAAAGATTATGTGAAACTTTAACTAACTAGGCCCGGCGTGTATAGTAGACTAGAAACCATATTTGAGTGAGAACAATGAGAACACATTTTCATTTGGAGGGCGTTAATGTTAATGTATTAGACACGCCTCATTTAAAAATAGACGATATTTTCATAAATCAGTATTATTATTTCTACTTGCTTGCCCTTTGCAGGTTGAAACAACATAATGGTTACCTAAACGGTGATGCAAAAGCAACACAAGCTAGAACACCGTGGATTTGTCCATGCATCTTTCGAGGTTTGAAAGTAAAAGAGAAGGTAAACGTGTTACACTTTTATCTATACTATATTATAAAGCATGACGCAAGAGCATGTTAAGGACCTTTTCTTTTACGAATGTTAATATCCAATGGCTATTTAGTTATCCCATCCCACTCGATTATGCTAGAAACCTTGCAAGACATATTACACTCATTTAACGAATCCCTTTAATTTTGTGCAGGCATGTATATTATTCTCACTTTTTTGTTATCTATTGTCGACACCGAGAAACCCTTCATCAAATTTTAGTAGGTATGTGTTTTATATATTCTTAGTTTTATTAAATACAACTGTTTGGTTATTCGGAGTCAACTGTTTTGTTATGTTGTTGATATCCAGTTTGCAAACGTAGGTATTGTATTTAGTTCCCATTTCATCATAAGTTTGTTTGGTCTGGTATTATAGCCAGTCATCTATGATATAAAATTAAGGCCTAATAATGTTATAGCTGTTAAATGTTATTAAAATTTGCCATCATTTAAGCATTAAAGAGGATCAAATTAAATGTATTCCACCCAAATCTTTCATAACAGTCTGTTAACTTTAGAAGTTTATTAAGAATTTTGATGGCAAATAGGAGATGAACATGACCCAATGCGCATAAACTTCTAGGTATACATAAACACACAGCAAGACTAAAATAATATTAATAAAACAATATAAATTAATAGTTAAAGAAAGAAGAAGACATGCAAATGCCATAATATATGTCCCTTTATGGAGGTGAATCTGATAGTTATTTGGATTGGTTTTTTTTTTTGGTGATGTTGGATCATGCAAAAGTATATACCTAACTTTATTTTTTTCTTTACGCATCATGCTTTTGTTAATTAAAAGAAATTTGATATCGTACAAACATTTTCAAATCACTTAGTTGCTAACCTGCTAATAAGGTGCTAATAAGGTTGAATTTGATGGATTATTGATTAGGTTAATTGAACAACTTTTTGGAAAAAAATTTAAGTCAATTTCCTTTCTATATGATTTGTTACCTGGCTTGATTCGTCAGTGACCTTGGGTTGACGGCTTCATCCCCTTACTTTTACTTCCTTGAACCCATATCAAGGAATCAAGCCAAAGCATTTGAATTACCTAATTGGTCCTTTTAGTTTTAACGGTAATGCTCTTAAAAGAAAAGTCAAATAATGTCCCGTGATGTGCAGGACGTTCTTCTTGGTAAAAAGTTAGACCGTAAGTTTTTTTTTGTTTCTTTTAATCAGTTATTGTTTTATGTTCCTTCAATTGCAATTGATAAATTGCAATTGAAGCTATTGGCATTGTAAATATATATGATTCATATTTACCATTAAAATTATCTGGGCATGCTATCTTTTTGCAGCTAGGTGAGCCTCTGGGATGTTTTAATTTGGATGTGTAATCTGGACAACAATCATCCGAACAATTGGTGAATGTTGGCATACCTCCACAGTGAATGATATGCCTGCCTACAAAAGGCATCGGCTTCACAAGGCTTTTTCTGAACTTTCGACGATAAATTATGAATTTTTAATGTTCATTTTAATATGTTTTGGGAAAAGGCTTTGGGGCAGATGGCTGAATGATTTAAGCGAGGTTTGGCAGTTGGACGTGTGAAGAGGAAACCTAAGGTTAGATCATGGGCAGTAGCATGCGAACGCAATCAGTGGGCTCTTGTAATTGCTTCTATTAGTGATATATAGTATTATTATATAAAGATTTGGTAGTCAATGTTGAATATTAGCCAAATATAGATTAGGCCCTTTGTACTCTATATATTCTGATATATTTGTGAATTATTAGTGATATATAGTATTATTATATAAAGATTTGGTAGTCAATGTTGAATATTAGCCAAATATAGATTAGGCCCTTTGTACTCTATATATTCTGATATATTTGTGAATGAAAGGATCGAAGATTATTCACAATATTAACAGCTTCCATTAGTTATTATGATTTCCAATAAACAATGTTTGTTTTTAGATGTTTTAAAGATTAATGAAAGTATTGATGACATGCTATATTTTTTTCAAAGGACTTATGAATGTTGCGCCATGTCCCTTGGAGGCAGAAACTTTCCGAAACCGAACTGTTCAAAATTAAACCAAAACAAACCAATAAATTGATTCTGGTTTGACTTCATGGTTTACACCCGCTGCAAAGCGCGGGCTCTCTGCTAGTCATGTTGAATTTCTGTTTCATGAAGTCAAATAATCAAAGAAAGGGAATTACCCGGACATTGACAAGATGCAGTGAAGCTATCAGCAAGGGAAAAATGCAACCTGTCATGCCATGTGGCAATTCAATCAGATTCTGGAAACAAAGAGTGCCCCCCTGAAATGAAGGAATAAAATATCAACTTCAAAAATTCATCGGTGATTTCCAAATATCAAAGTATATAAAATATTAAAGCTAAAACATAAAACTAACAATCATAGATTAGATTTAGTTGTTTGAACAACCGATCTCCCTAAAAAGAAATGGATATGACAAGAGAAAGATTAACAATCATAAGGTGTTACAAGCCAAAGATTGGTTATATAACGTTTAATATATGCACTACTAATTATTTACTTATAAGTTGCCTTACACAATCGAAGCCAGGATGATGGTCCAGTGCCATTTGTCGGACACTCACTGTCCCCAAGATAAAACAAGGAATCTGCAAATTAAATTAAATTCAACGAATGAGATATTAAATTTATTATTACTGCAAATCGTCTACAAATTAATACTGTTGGGACCATGTAAATTTTTACTAAACTAAAAAACGGTATTAAATTTATAGATAAAATAGTAACTTATGGAGTTCATTCCTCATCCCGTGAATGTTAAAAAAAGTTCACATAAACATCAGTGGATTGTAAATTTGTGTATCATTTTACATAACAGTAGTAAGGTTTTACAGTATTGTTTATTGTGTCTTGGAATCACACAGTATAGTACATTGTAAAATTTGAGTAAAAATAAAACTCATTGAATAAAGGGAGTACAACTCACAACTATAAATAATCAAATGCAATAAGAAAAGCTAGAGTGATCTCTACCTTTTAAAAAATGACAATATGTTTGTAACATTGAAGAATTATTAATTTATTATATTAGACATCATGGTTTTACACAAGGATCTTTTCAAACTATTATCTTATTAAATTATCAAAATCGATGATTTTTAAACATGTCCAAGACTCCAAGTCGGAACTAGAGAGAAGTATCATTTAGAGGGTTCACCAATGTATCAATCTTTAAAATAAACCAACCAACAGTACACAGGATATTTAATAAATCAAAAAGTCTATCATCTATAACGATTTACAAATGATTAACCTGAACAAGTGGATATGCTAATATCCATAAAAACGAAGGGCAGCCAATTTCTTTCCTTTTATCTCGAAAGTGTTTGTACTGTTCTACCCAACTCTTTCCTGAGAAAGGTGGCGGTATTGGTAAAGGCACTATAAGAAATATATAAAAGTCAAAACAACATTTTAAGGTTTAACAGTCAATCTCTTTCTGAATCACTTAAAAAGTTAAAAAATCATAGCAAGAAGTAACTGACATTGAGATACCAACTCAGCATTCCTCTTCAACTTGCTAAGCTGCACAAGAAGCACGGGAAGTAAGGTGACTCTAAGAGCTACTGTTGAGATGATGATAGTCATCCACCTTCAAAGATAATGTCAATTCATATGATTACTAAAAATATCAATAGGAAAAAAATGACTGTTGAATAAAAGATTGATATAGCTTATATGGTTGTATAAATCCCGAGTCCCGACTAGGCGCCGATTAATCGCTTGACCCCACCCCACTGTTTAATTTTGGGCTAGCCTGCCAATTAATCGGTCTATGGACAATTCCGACCAAAATGGAGATTAATCAGTCCTAGTCAGCGTTTTGTGGAGAGATTCCGGCCAAAATCAATGGTTTACAGCGAGATTCCAACCAATTTCCGGCCAAAAAGTGTATGTGTATATATAAAACTGAAAATTACATATAAAAATGTGTGTGTGTATAACTAAAAACTACATATAAAAATCCTGATTAATCCCTATTAATCACCCCCACTGCCAGACTAGAACCTCATATAAGTTAACACAGTGTTATCTACTGAAAATATAACGATTTTAACCTAAATTTTCAAACAGTTAAATGCAGTAAGCAATTTGTGCATTTGATTAATAATAATAATAATAATAATAAGCTCACCAAGGGATGCCAGTAAGATCATGGAGTGTATCCAGAACCCAAACCAAGCAACGAACCGGAAGAATCGGCTCTTCGCCACTGCCGATAACCTCAGCGGAAACCCTAGCATCCTCAATAAGGTCCTCAGCGGAAACCCTAGCATCAGCGGCAGTGTCAAAATCATCGTAATCAAAGAAGCCTGGCTGTTCGCCTTCAGTTGAGAAGGAACGATTGGAATATGAGAAGGTGCCGGGTGTTAGGAATCGATTATTGGGAGCATAAAAACAGAGTGTAGACATGCATCGGTTTGGTTTATCGGTGAAACGTTGAGATTGGATTGGGGAAGTTGGATCAGAGGAGGTGATTATACGAAGAAGAGGTGGTTGTGAGTGGTGACGGAGGCGGAGAAGAAGCCTGGAGACTGATTGCTTCCGCATAGCCATGGCGACTGAGACAGACGGGTTGGGTTATTCCCCGAGTTAATGAACAACAAAAATAAACAGCATCAGTAACCCTTACAACCACATTGCAAAGAAAACTGGGCAATTGATATTGCTCGAAACAAACAAATACTTGTGTCTAAACCAAGACATAGTTATGCAGGAACCTCTTCACATTTAAGAGAAGCTGGTAACAGTGAACTTCAATTAATGAGGTCTATGTCTGAAAGGATAGATAAGTACGGTGAGATTTTAAAAGAAGTTGTTGGGATATAATATCCTCAAAACTAATTTTAAATACTATAGTCACTTTAGAAAAAGAAATTGAAGCATAAATAAACATATATCCTCTAAGAATAATATGAGTTCACTCATAAAAATAGAAGAATTAATTAAAGAATTAATTAATAAAATAGACAACATGGCTACTAAAGAAAATTTAGAAGTCATTGCGGCAAAAATTATCAAAGATGTCTTAGAAAAAATTGATAATCACGAAAAAACGCAGCCTTCAACATCCGTAAGGCAAAAAGAAAAAATTTCTGAAAAATCTCAGAAATACTCTTTTCCTAACTTCAACGTGGGAAATCCATCATTAGGAAATTCCAAAAGTCCAAACGCGCTAACTTGGCCTTTTAACTCTAATGAAGAAGACCTTCAAAAGTCAAAATAAGGCAATGATAAAAAATTATTTAAAAATAGCCTTTAGAAATATTCAATCTAAAAAGAATGAATATAGAATACTCATTCACTCCATACAAATAAGAATTCATTACTTGATAAACGACATCAATATGGATCCTCATGAAAGGCTTAACAATCTTGCTAAAGAATTCTCAGCCTTATATGATATTAAGAACCATTTACAAGTTCTTGAAGAAAAAGAAATTATATTTTCTACAGCTTAATTCAAAATGAATTCTATTACGCAAAAATTAGAACAAGTTTTTAATGAGCAATTAGATACCCTTCCAGTGGATCAAATTAATGAACTCGTTCAACTTTTGTCTTTAAGTGAAGATGAATGCGAGAAAAAATTTTTTGAAAATAAAAATTTGAACGAAAAATATTTCCCAAAAGAAACAGTTTTGGTTATTCCAGAGCCTAAAACAGAAGAGGAAGAAGATTCTTCAGAAGAAGATGAAATTCCAAAACAAAATACTAGAATGCATCAAGCTAGTACTAGTTATGGTAGAACACGCTATAAAAAAGCAAAAGCTGAATTCTCTATGCCATATCATAAGGGAATACCTAGTGCTAACAATGGAAGCTCTACTGCCATTGACACTATAAAAATTGACTGTATCTTTGACCTCGAAAAAAGAAAAGAGGTAATTGATAAATGGAATACCGAAATTAGCCTGATAATTCAGTCTAATGAAGAAGAATTCTCTAATGCTAAAACCTTGTTATTACTAATAGAGCATAAGTCCGCGGGAATAATACAAGATTTTATCAAAGGAACCTCATGGAATGAGGATTTAGATGGTATTGATCTTTTTGAACAAATTATTAACGCCTTATACACTATGTTTTTAGGCCTTGATTTCTTTTCTAATAAAGATCTAGAAAACCAGAAATTGCTTGAAAAAGCAAGACAAAATTTAACAAGAGCACAGTTATGTGACATCTGTCTTTTAGACGAATTCACCTGTTTATTCGAAACAAATTTATACAAATTAAGTACAGGAGAATACCACTCTTGGGTAGAAGTCTACTTAATGAAAAATTCCAATCGTGGGTGAAAAAGCCAAAGAAAGATGGAATAAAGAGAAAAACGGTTTAACAATGCATTCTCTAGGGTTTGCTACTAAAATTGCTAAAGAAGAAATTGCTACATATTGTGATTTCTCTAAAAAACAAAAACAGTTAAAAAGATTCAACAAAAACTGTTGCAAGAAATTAGCAGAAATTCCACAGTTATCTTTCGGCTGTAAGCAAACAAAAGATAAAAAATATTTCAAAAAGAAATATAAAAAAAGGTATAAACCAAAGAAAAGATTCTGGAAAAATAAAAAGAGAAAATTTACTCCTGGTAAATACTTCTCAAAAGAAAAACCTAAGGTTTGTCCTCAAGGAAAAAAGAAATGTAGATGTTGGATATGCTCTGAGGAAGGGCATTATGCTAACGAATGTCCTAATAGACAAAAATTTCCAGAGAAAACGAAGCTTATCTCTATAGCAAAAACAGATGGATATTTTCCCTCTGAAGATAGTTTTGATGATTATATGCAAGTATATTCATTAAAAATAATTAGTGATTCATCCTCTGAAGATTTCTCTTCCGAAGAATCTGGATGAATAAAAACCTAATTATCAATTGGGAAGAAGATATTTTACATTTTTCTCAAAAGAAAAATGAGTTAGTATATTCAAACATAACTAATCCTAACTCAATTTATATCAAGGGAAAAATTTTCCTAAAAGGATATAAAATTATAACTCTACATTGTTATATAGACACAGGGGCAAGTCTATGTCTCGCAAGCAAGCATGTTATACCCGATGAATTATGGGAAAATACTCCCAGAAGCATTGATGTAACAATCGCCAATCAAGAAACAATTAAGTTGGATAAAGTCTGTAGAAATCTGATTGTCTATTTCTCAGGAGAACCTTTTATTATTCCAACAATCTATCAACAGGAATCAAGTATTGATATTCTCTTAGGAAACAATTTCTGTCAGTTATATGGTCCATTTACCCAATGGCTTGATAGAATATCTTTTCATCTTAATCAAGAAATGATTTTGATTAAAAAAGTAACAAAAGCCTTTCAATTAGGAAAGCCCGGATTTCTTGAATCTATGAAAAAAGATTCAAAAACAAAACAAATACCAGGTACTAATATAACTCAATAAGTTATAAAACCTGAAGAAAAATATTTTCTAGAAATAAGAAAGTATCAAAAAATTGAAGAAATACTTGAGAAAGTATGCTCAGAAAACCCTATAGATCCTGAAAAATCCAAAAAATGGATGAAAGCATCAATAGAGTTAATTGATCCAAAAACTATAATCAGGGTAAAACCTATGAAATATAGTCCCCAGGATAAGGAAGAATTTAAAAAACAAATCAAAGAACTATTAAATCTTAAATTAATAGTCCCAAGTAAATCTCCTCACATGTCTCCTGCATTCTTAGTTGAAAACGAGGCAGAAAAAAAGAAGAGGAAAAAAGTGAATGGTTGTAAATTATAAAGCAATCAATGCAGCTACTAAAGGTGATAGCCATAATCTCCCATGTATGCAAGAGTTACTAACCCTCTTAAGAGGAAAAACCATTTTTTCAAGTTTCGATTGCAAAAGTGGTTTCTGGCAGGTACTATTAGATGAAGAATCGCAGTTATTAACTGCATTTACATGCCCAGACGGACATTATCAATGGAAGGTAGTTCCTTTTGGTTTAAAACAAGCACCCAGCATATTTCAACGACATATGCAAAACGCTTTAAGAGGATTAGAAGAATATTGTACCGTCTATGTTGACGATATAATAGTTTTCTCAAACTCCGAAGAAAAGCACTATTTTCATGTTTTTTCAGTTCTAAAAACAATTGAAAAATATGGAATAATTTTATCTAAAAAGAAAGCAAATCTTTTTAAAACAAAAATAAATTTCTTAGGCTTAGAAATTGATCAAGGGACTCATTGTCCTCAAAAAACACATTTTAGAAAATTTGCATAAATTTCCTAATATCTTAGAAGACAAGAAACATCTTCAAAGATTTTTGGGCGTTTTAACTTATGCAGAAAGTTATATTCCAAAGCTTGCAGAGCTTAGAAAACCGTTACAGGTAAAATTAAAGAAAGATTATGTTTGGGAATGGAAACAATCTGATACTGATTACATAAAAAAGATAAAGAAAAAATTAACAGATTTTCCAAAACTTTATCTCCCAAAAGAAAAAGATTTTCTTATTATAGAAACAGATGCCTCAAACGATTTTTGGGGAGGAGTTCTAAAGGCTAAAACAGCTGAAAAAGAAGAGATATGCAGATACACTTCGGGAAGCTTTAAACCAGCTGAACGAAATTATCACAGTAATGAAAAAGAATTACTAGCGGTTAAAAATACTATCTCAAAATTTTCCATTTATCTCACTCCTGTAAAATTCCTAGTCAGGACAGATAACAAAAATTTTACTTATTTCCTTAAAACAAAAATTTCTGGAGATAATAAACAAGGACGCCTCGTCAGATGGCAAATGTGGTTCTCAAGATATGCTTTTGATATTGAGCACCTTGAGGGGCCAAAAAATGTCTTGGCTGATTGCCTTACACGTGATTTTCAAAATAATTGAAATCACTATTTACCCGGTTATAAATAAGGACCACACAAGCTCATATTTATCATCTCACAAATTCAATATCTCTTTTTTATAAATTTTAAGTAAAGGGGATTTCGGGTTTAGAAAATAAAAAAGAAATGGAGGAATTAAAGGCATTACGCCTTAAAGAAAAATTCTTGATCATTGAGCTTAAAGTCATTCAAGAAAAAATAGCTTTATATGACGAAAGTCTAAAAGCAACAACTGTTAATTCAGAACAGGAATCCGAAAGGATACAATCTGAATCTATTCCCTTACAAACGGCTAAGGGTAAAGAACACTCAAGTCCGTTAACTCCTGTTGCTTTGGAAAAAAGCAAAAATAAGGTAAATGAAGAACCACAATCTTCATCTAGTCCAGAAGCAAACGGCTCTGGTAAAGACACAACAAATCCGTTGATGGCTGACAGTTTGCCAAAAACTGAAAAGGTCTCTCTCAGACCAAGTTACTCAGAAATGGCTAACAAACCAGAAAAAGATACTTCTAGGTTCTATGTCATTTTTGACGGTGATCACAGAGGTATTTATGAAGACTGGTCTCTAGTCTCCAAATACACCTCGGGAAATCCCTTCCCGTTTAGAAAATACAAAACCTTGTATCAAGCTCAACAAGAAGCTACACGTTTTTCTGCAGAATTCGGCAAAAAAGAAATACCTCTAAAGGTAATAACTTTTCCTGAACCTTTGAAACCCAGGAAACCAGAAAAAATTATAGAGTTCAGAGAAGCTCCCACAAATTTCTCAAAAATGACATGTTTTGAAGAAAAAGAAGAAAAGGATATCATATCTCTGGATGAATTCAGGACAATATGGTCCAAAGCAAGGTCCCTTAGTCAAAACGATTTTGAGTCCGAACATATCTACACAGAAGATAAGGCCACTAAAAGCCTAATTGTCTTTTGTCCAGGCTCTAGCCCAGAACTTGTTTCTCTAGCATTTTCTGCTGGATTAATCAAGTTTATTTATCCTGCATCTAATTTGCTAGAAATCAGTTTATTGACAGAAGGAATGAAGAAAGCAATTAAAAACTTTCGAAAGAAGATTGCAGCAGCAAAGGATGCAAATATCTTTGTCAAATGCACATCCACTCTTCCCGATTGGTATCAAGGAAGTACTTTTCCCGCCTACCATCACCTAGAAATTGGCCTAGCCAAAACAAGAACTGTCAATCCTTCAAAAATTATGAACGATGATGAAGACATTGAAAACTGGAGTTCAATCAGAACAGAAAGATTCATTAGGATCTTTCACAATCTTGACAAAATCAAGAGAGGAAGCTTTAACAAAGTAAATTATTGCAGCAATAATTGCATTATTACAAGCTATAGCACAACGCCTCTTCCACAAGTCGAACGGGCAGCCATCAATAATTTCACACAACAAATTATTGAAAATAAAGTGGAAGTCAGTCCCACCACTAAAGAAAAACTTTGCCAAAAGTTAAAAGAAATCATTGAGGACCACCAATGCACATGGTGCAAAGCAACTTTAACAAAAAGCAGCTCTTCCACTGAAGAAGGAATCTACTTTTCGGAAGAAGACACCAGAGACCTAGACCCAACACATGGGTATATAGACTAAAAACGTCATCAATGACGATAGAAGAAGGCCATTTTGGTCATTTGTAAAAATCTGCTTCTCCTATATAAAGAAGTATGATTTAGGTTTAAGGGAATCAACACTCGCCCCTTTTCTTTTACTTTTAATTTTCTAGAAGCATGTGTGAGTAAATCTCCTTAAAGGAGAAACAATGTAGATATCAAGAAGTTTTCCTTCGGGAAAAACAGTGATGAAATAAAAATATCCTTTCAAATCTTATTCCTTTATCTTCCTCATAATAAGTTTTCATCCTGTAAAACCTGGAATCCTATGTAGCCTCCAAGGAGAGTACCGTTTAGCCAAGAGGGCGTTAGGGAAATCATGGTGTTGTTGGATTGGTCACTTGCAGAAGATTAGAATTTACAAGAGCAAGATAGATTGATTACAGATTGAAAGGTATAAATTTATTTCTGCTGTTATTATACTTCAAAAGATTCTATATATGTTTCTCCTTACCAAAAGAAATATATCTTTCCTTAAACAAAATATTTTTCCTAAAACATTCCGCAAATAATGGTTTATGGTATCCAAAATAATAATAACAACAACCCAAAAATCTCAAAATGAAATCTTAACTTGAAAATATTCGCTGAAAACCAGCAATACAATCACTTCAAGATCAATTGATTTGCGAAACTTCATAAGGAACCATTTCACCACAAACCCTAGAAATTCACTTATCACAGGATAATAATAATAACAACAACCCAAAAATCTCAAAATGAAATCTTAACTTGAAAATATTCGCTGAAAACCAGCAATACAATCACTTCAGCGGCAGTGTCAAAATCATCGTAATCAAAGAAGCCTGGTTGTTCGCCTTCAGTTGAGAAGGAACGATTGGAATATGAGAAGGTGCCGGGTGTTAGGAATCGATTATTGGGAGCATAAAAACAGAGTGTAGACATGCATCGGTTTGGTTTATCGGTGAAACGTTGAGATTGGATTGGGGAAGTTGGATCAGAGGAGGTGATTATACGAAGAAGAGGTGGTTGTGAGTGGTGACGGAGGCGGAGAAGAAGCCTGGAGACTGATTGCTTCCGCATAGCCATGGCGACTGAGACAGACGGGTTGGGTTATTCCCCGAGTTAATGAACAACAAAAATAAACAGCATCAGTAACCCTTACAACCACATTGCAAACAACTCTACGAAAAGCAGTTCAAGCGACTCCGACGTGGTCATTTTTCATTTCATTGGGGGATGCTTGGAGGGAATGCGTAAACCACCAAAGTCGTCGTCTGTCCCGCCACCACTTTCTTCATCCCAGCCACGTCGAATGCTCGCTGCCAAATAAACTTAGACGAGTATGATCGCAAATTTGTTATTGATGAACCGGAGGAGTTACCTCGCAAATTTGTTATTGATGAACCGGAGGAGTTAATCTTGCCCATATTGTCGACTTTAAAAGAGGTTCGGAGTCGGAAAAACAAAAAAAATGCATGATGAAAGAAAACAAGTACATGAAGATCAACGAATGCAAGAAGAGCGAAAAGTCCAAAAGGAACTCGACTTCCTCACAAAGGATTTATCGCATCTGGATCTGACCACTTGAGCTATATATGAGAAACGAAAGTAAATAATCCTAGCCAAATATGCAAACAAAGAATACTTTTTTTTGAATTTTAAGTAGTAATTTATCTACACGTTGCGTGGTGAAATTGGTCGGTAAATTTGGGTGTGTTACCGGCGTGTCAACGCAAATTTGGTCGGTATTGGCCACATTTGTTACGGTATCTAAAGTAAACCTAAAAAATAAAATCGTCAAACTAAAATGTTTGAAATAAAAATCAAAAAAGAAATAGCGGCACTTGTATAGCGTATTAGAAAAAAGTTAACATATTTATTCAATCGGTAAAACCGGTCCGTTGGTTCCCTGGCATTGGTAAACCCAAGCGTTATGACGGTGAGTCAATGTGAATTTGGTTGGTATTGGTTACGTTCGTTACGGTATAGACAACGTTGGTAAACCTCAAGCCTTAAAACCCAACAACTAAATTCGTCAAAGTAACATATAAAAATATTAACATAAAAAAATTAAATACTTATAACAACATTTATTCAGTCGGTAAAACCCCAAGCGTTGTTGTTCCAGGCGTCGATGCGGTAATTCAACCTAAATCCGGCCGGTTTCTGTTACGTTTGTTACGATATCGGAACTAAACAAAAACAGAAAAAAAAGAAAAAAGTATAAAAACTGAGAACCAATGGGGTGACGTCAGTCGATAGAACTCGAGTGTTAGTAAAACCTGGGCGTTTCCGTCATGTTCTTTACAATTTTGGTTACATAAGGTACGGTACCGAAACTAAAAATAAAAATAATAAAATTGGTGTTCAGTCAGTTATTGTTACATTCATTACGATATCAGAACTAAAAAACCAAAAATAATAAAAACTAATAGACCAATGTGGTGCTGCCACGTGGCTAATCACAAGCTTGCAGCACCAACATCGTACTTTACTCTGTATAGATAAAAAAAATCAAAATTAATAAACCATTGTGGTGCCGCCACGTGGCCCAATCATAGGCTTGTGGCACCAACATCGTACTTTACTCTATACTAAGGTTATTGACCTATGTACTACACGGGTAGGAAAATCGTTAACTAAAAACACACACACACACGCACACACACACTCACTCACACACACATACACACACACATATATATATATATGTATATCTATATTATTATATTATTAAGCATAAGTGATGGGCAGCCATGGTAATTTCACAATTAGAGAACAAGGACAAAAGAGATAATTCACAATTGGGCAGAAAAAGTAATTTGCCAATCCCTCGATTCGTTCTTCAAGCATATTGTACAAGTCCATGAAGCCTCATGTTTAGGGTAATTACTCTTCCATCCTTTAAGGTTTATGTAGTCATCAATTATCTCATTAAAGTGCCATCATCTATCCATATTATTATTTTCATCATGACATTCAATTGAAAAACCTTTAAAGACAATTAATGGAATTAAAGGTGCATAAAAGTAAATGGTTTCTTGATGTTAAATATTCATAAGAAAACCAAAAGCCTTTTAAGTTATATACAAGATTATTATAAATACCACTAAGTCCACATTCGATTTACAACTGAATACTTACCTTCAATTGGTTAGTAGCAAATCAAGTAGCAACTAAGGCTTTCACTTTTGTTGGATTGAAGCTCAAGATGATATATTGAAGCTTAAAAAGCCTAAGCATGTGTGCATATGTATCTTGGAGGCAAGAGAGTTGAATGAGAATCAAGTGGAGTATGCATGCATTATGCATGTGTTTTCTTATGAGATTGGTCACAAGGTTTTACTAGAAAATCTTTTAAGGTATTGACTTTATAATCTTTTCTTTGGTTTCATGGGTGGTTAGGATTTTGAAATTGAAGGTGCTCTGTGATTTTCTTTTTTGGGTTAATTATTAATGTAAGCTCATGACAATATGAGTGTATGAATTTAAAAAATATGATTAGTGTTGTCTATTGTGTGTTGAAATTAGACATTTAAACTTTTTTTTATTACGCACTAAAATCGAGGAAAATGAAATTGATTTTAGAACATAGTATTTGTTAAGACAAATATGTATGTCGTCTATGTATGTATACATTATGTTTGCATAATTTGTATAAATTTGGTAACATAACTTCAAGTTTTTTTAATGACAAATTGTAACACCCGTTAATTTTCAGTTCAAAGATTTAAAACTTGTAAAGTATGTATATTTCTCGGGAGTTATCCGGCAGTATGTTAAACCATTTAACTTTTCTTTCAAGTTGCCATATCCTTCAACTCGATCGTTCAGTTATTGTGTTCATCGACGACATTCTTGTGTATTCCAAAGCGAATCCGATCACGCCGGTCATCTCACGAAAGTTTTGGAAGCTCTGCGAAAGAACAAGTTATACGTGAAATTTTCTAAGTGTTCTTTTTGGTTACGCAAGGTTCAATTCTTGGGTCATGTTATTAACCCGAGTGGTATTTTGGTTGACCCTACAAAGGTGGAAGCCGTAAACGAATGGGAATCTCCTAAGTCTCCATCCGAAATCCATAGCTTTTTGGGCTTGGCGGGGTATTACCGCCGCTTCATTCCTGACTTTTTGAAAATTGCATCATCATTAACCAAGTTGACCAAGAAGAGCTTTGGGTTACCGAGCAGGAAGAGCTCTCTTGGCTGCAGCCAGTTTCTGGTGTGAACTCTTCAGGATGTAGGAGAATGTCAAAATGTGTTCTGAGCATGACTAATTGAGCAATGAATTTGACATAAATGTTCCATGGCATTCTTGGTTCCTCATCCTTCTCAGGTTCTTCTCTTAATCCCAGACTAGTTTCTTGTTCATTATTAGTTTCCATTTCAGTGTTTACAGGTTCTGTTTCAGGTAGTTCAGTTTCGGTTACCATAGGCTCTTGATGTTCACTCATCACTGGTTCTTCAGTCACTGTGTGCTCTTGTTCATCAATATTCAAATTTGCTTTGAGAGCTTCAAGTGTAGCCTTAATGGCATCATCTGCCTCTTTCCTCAACCTCTCATCCTCCTCTTCCTTCTCTTTCATAGTGCTTCAAGCACTTCCTGAGGTATTTCCTACTCATCTTCTCTATCCAAAGACTCCAAATCCTCGTTCAATAATCTCATGGCAGTCTTGACAGATTCAGCTTCTGCAACATCAGGATCAATCACATTTTCTTTGTGCAGTATATCATCAGATTGAACTTTATGTTGGGGCAGGGGATGTAAACCATTATCAGTAAGTGCAATCCCCTTTCCTTTTTCTTTTCTTTTCAAAATTTCTTCTTCAGTTTCTTCTTCTTCCTCATTCTCCCCTCATCACCAGATTTGTCATTTTCATACTCTTCATTTATTAACTTCAGTGCATCTGATGGTCCAACTTCCACAATTTCCTCATCAGAAATTTCATATAATTCTCCGATCACCTTTAAACTCTCTGCACCTTCTGGTTTCTCCCCCTGTATTGGTGCATCTGAGGTCTTCTCAACCTCAGACTGCCCCTCAAGGGTTCGAATTCGTTCTAGAGCTTCAGTCAAAGCAGCCTCCAAAGCCGAGTTCCTTGCAGTTAATATAGCATTCTGTTCTCTTAACAAGATGTTTTCTGATTCAAGCCTGGCATTCTCACAAACAATATCATAAAGATTAGGGCTCGATGGTGGAGTTTCTTGATTTGGCATTTCCGATTCAGCTATTTCAGGAGATGGAACTTTATAAGGTTCAAGTTCTGTGGGTGGTGGTTGTGTTGGATGGGTAGTGGTAGTTGTATGTATTTCTTGTAATGGAGAGGATGGTGGGGTTTGAAGAAGTATATCTTGATTAGATTGAGAAACAGGTGTGGTGATGATAGGTTCGGTAATTGGTGATGTTGGTGGTGATTGAATATGTGTGTCATCAAGTTGTTTAGTATCTGATGTGCCTAAAAGTGGTATATAAAAATATTGCAATTAATCAACCTGGCACAACGAGTAATAAAACCCTATAATACCCTAAACCAAACCACTAGCAACAGGCAAGTGAATCTATCGGGTGTAGAATAGCTATGGGAAGTCCAGGAATATCGAACCCTAGATACACTAATTAAATTAACGAAACTAGATTCTAAAAGCTATTTAAACTAATAATTAAGATTAAGATTATTTTTGGATTTTTATTTATTTTATTTTAAAACTTATAATTAATTAAACTAAATTAAACTAGGAAAAATAAATTAGAGTTCTTAAGTCAATAATGAGAAAGGCGTTACCTAGGCTTGAAATCCTATTTGTGAATCTTGGATGCTTATTGGCTAAGGAAATTGTGATGGAATCGGGATCTAAAGATACGATGCCCTAGACATCCTAGTGGATCCCTAATCATTCTCTGGGTGTCACCTAAAAGGATTACCTAAGGGACGTATGACGCAAACCGGTTGGTTGGATTACCTCTCAGTCTCTCCAACAATATTAAAGTACTCTAATGACTAGATCACCTCTCAGTCTCACTAATCACAATACATCCGGGAGTGTAAGGGACGTAAGGAGTAACCTAAAGATGCTAAAAAAGACTTAGGATAGCAAAAATCAAAAGACAATAAGGGGAAAATACACTCTCGTGTAATCTATACCCAAACCACCTAATGACTAAGACAACCCCAACTATCTATTACCTCTTAGTCTCAAGATAGGTAGAACACTTAAAATCTCTAAACCCTCAAACAATAGTTCCTATGGAATATGTTGACTATAAACCATAAACTAGTTATGACACATAGTAGGTAACCTAATATACGTCTACACACGAAAGACATTCACAAAGACACATATGGAACTTATTGAATAAAAGTAAATTAATAATGAGTATGCATATTCATTTTAAAAGCATCAAAAGGTCTATTACAATAATATTAGTCCAACACCAATAACCTAATACCGACAAGCAAACCAAAAGTCAACAAATATTCATTCAAAGCCTAGGCAACTAAAAAGGGTTTAGCCAATAATCATGTTCATAAAAACAAACAAATAAAATAAACTGGTTCAACAAAGTTCATAATAAAAATAATAGAATTAAAAGTAAGACAACCGTGTTTGAGTGAGTAGGTGAGAACCCGAACCCAAAACTACTTTCTTGTTTGCGGTTATCTTCTTTTGCGGCGGGCTTGGAACCCAAAGAAATAATATTTTCGGATGGAATCTTCTTTTTCCTCTTGTGTCCACTTTCTTGTAGGCTACTCTCTCTCCAACCACTTTCCTGCTCCACGAATATTTATCAAAGTGTTTCCAAGATGTAGCTCTCTTATGACGGCTGTTTCTGTCTTTATATATCAACATATATGACGGTGGTTTTGTTTCCACTTGTCTCCACCGACAGCATTCTCTCAAAACCTTGGATCCATGTGGGCCCAACCCACTATAACAAGTCATAAACTTTAATATAAGTCATAAACTTTAACCATTATTATTATTATATATTATTTATGATACGTAACTTTCTTTAATATATATTTTTTTTTCATAATATTATTATTATTATTATAGTAATGAGCTACGTTTGTTTCTTTTTTTATTTTCTTATTTTATTTTTTTTTCTTTTTTCCTTTTTAGCATACTATATATAACTATAATAATAATTAGTATAATATATCATATGCTTGATTCTTCATTCGTCGGGTCTCAAGTTTAGCAAAAGTATTTTATTTTAACTCATTGTCTCTTGAAACCATTAAACTCACACATGAACCAAATAATAATAATAATATTCAACAAAAACTTGGCTCAAAAGCACTTAAAAGTATAGGAAATATTTATATAATAAGATGTATAAATGAGACCACATCAGTATCAGATAGGGCAGGTTCGGTTGTAGCTGGGGAGGAAGGAACATTTTCATCGACATCATTCAGATCAATTGAGTCTGTGTCATCATTGTGGATCTCGGGTGGTGGTGAGTCTGTTATGGATGGTTGCAGCAACATCTGATACAACATTTGCTATAAATACATCATCATCCACTTGTTCTGTAGCTTGATTGATCGGACTCACAACTGGTTCATCTATCTCTACATGTACCTCCACTTCTGCATCATCTCCCTCATGTGCAAATTGTTCAATCAAAGGCACATTTCCCTCAACAACTTCTTATGCATCATCATTATTATCAACAACCATGCCATGTACACCTTCTGGACCATTGTCCCCATCATCACTTTGATCATCATTATCTGCACCATCATTATCTCCATCATCATCCTCTTCAGCATCACTATTCCCTGGGGTTCTAGGTACATTAATAGCACCTAGTGCTGATACAAGCAACCATGGGAGTACATCCCATTCATCATTATCAACAAATTTTCTATGAGCATCTTTCATTCCTTTGCAAATGTTGGGGTCCTGCAGCCTCAAAACTTCACCCGTTCTTTTGAAGATCAGGCAAATCTCTGTTTATCAAAATTTGTAGAAACCTTGGATACATAAGGAATCTTTGACCTTCTGCCTTCTCTGCATTGGACACCAACCCTTGAAAGATAAGTCTTGAAACGTTAAAGGGTTGCTGATAGAGTATTACTACTGTGAGAGTCCCAAGCTCTCTGCTCAATAAAGTCCAAGTCCCTCTCCTAGGAGATAAGGACTGGATCACATGATGAATCAGGAACCTGTAGATCAATGGACAACTTCCTTTTTGAAACTGTCCCTCCTTTACTCCTCCCTGGTAGCCCATAGTCTCTTGAAAGACTCTCAATAACCTCTGGACCGAGTAAGATGGCTGAGCCTCAAAATTGTCATTAAGGTCTAGTGCAGCTCTGATTGAGGCTTCTGTTATCTTAATGTCATGATTTAAAACCGATGCGCCAATTCTCTCCCCGTTTACATCATTGACATATGTTGCAGATCCCTAAAAATCCGAAATATGATTCCTGTATATTGCAGGGTTTTCAGTTAATGCTACCCTCAGGTTGGAGTTCCTAAAAAAGTTTATCGTTAACTCCAACTCCTGATTGTCATCATCGAGCTCCAACTGAGCGCACATATTTTGCCTCTTCTCAAATTTTAAAGCCATTAGTTCTGCAGAATAAAAAAATTATGTCAGTACACAAAGTTGCTGAACTAATAATCGAAGATGAGTAGATGATTTTAGTGTCTTCAATAACCTGTTCCGTAGTAATATGCGTACCTGCACAAACAAGTAAACAATTAGTTCGTAAATCAATTGGAAACCCTAATTTCGAGATCGGTGTTACGATTATCGAATAACGATGTCTTACCGAAGTCGAAATAGAGCTAATGGCTGTATTCGAAGTAAAATCGAGCAAGTATTAGAGTAATCGAGCAAGTGGAAGATAACACGAGCAAGAGGGTTTTTATGTTTAGGTTTAAGAGAGGAAGAAATATGTGAAAAAGTTTCTAAGTCCCCCTTTTATACCTAACCTTTGGGTGGTACAGTACCTCGATTTGTTGTCTAGCACACGACAGTTGTCAATTAATTTCAAATTTAATGTACCTCCCATGCTCGAGCATACAACCAAGGCAACAGCTATCTTCCTCTGTACTCGAGTACATAGTACAACCCTTGCTCGTAGTACTTGGAATCTGATTCCTTTGAGCACTAGTATACTTGAGGCAATGTGCTCGAATAGACTTGATATCGATGCTAGCCAGAGATGGTTGATCATAACTTGCTCGAGTACTGAGTCATACTCGAGGGTTAGTGTGCTCGAACGTAACAAAATCTTAAATATGTAAGTTTGAGTCACACCAGTAATCTAACCCTACTTGAAGATGCATCATGCTCGAGATACTTAGAAATCTATCATGACAATATCCTATGCTCGAGATGCATTCTTAAGTGTTAGAACCTTTGCTCGACTAACTTAGATTGCTAAAGCTCAATGTGCTCAATGTACCTTTATGCTCGAAAGCCTTATCATATTAAACATTTCTATGCCTGTACTTGAATCGCGCAACCTAAGTGTTTAGCACACAAATTTGCTCGAACTACTTAACAAAGTGATCCATTTCCTTAAGCTCTAACGGTCATTCTGAAACACCTAACATACTTCTATGCTCGAAAACTTATGTCTTACAATGCATCATGCAATCATACTCGAAACACATAACATCCATTTTCACATAGTAGTGGGTGCTCGTAAGTAAGATGCATGCTCGAAACACTTAACAGCAAATTTTCATATCATTAGTATGCTCGAAGGTAAAATGCATACTTGAAACACTTGATAATTTATACAAGTCACATAAGATGCTTGACAAAATGTTATCATGCTTAGTAAGCAAATTTCTTTTGCTCGAATTAAAAATGATCATTTAAATTTGATGAGCTGACCTAAATAGTTTGTTTAAGGTGAAATAGAGATCAAAATCCAGTTCAAAATGCATTTCAAATCATTTGGAAATATCTCAACATGGGATCAGATTATCTAATAACTGTCACACCATTTCATTTTCAGCCTTATTATGACTTAAGTTAGGTTGACACTAGGTGGAAGTACTTAACATGATTCTTATAACTTTCGTGATATACTTAAGATTCAATTAAGAGCTTGAGTTGGAATGGCTACACTTTGGACTTCAGGTTGTTCCTTATCTCTTCTCAAAGCTTATTTAGCTTTCTCTAATCACCCCAATTTGACTTCAACCCCCTGATGCCTTGGTCAAAATATTTATATTCGAGCAGTCATATATATATATATATATATATATATATATATATATATCCGACTTCAAGGTTGAACGTTGGACTTACAAGCCATCCGGACTTACATGCCTTACATTTAGAGTGTTTAGGACTTATTTGAATGCCCCACTCTAGTAGTTTCCTTGGTGCCCCTTAAAGTCATGATATTTTATTTATTCTTAATAATATTTTGAAGCAATATTCGAATTTTCCTTCTCAATATTTTTCTTTATGCTTCATTTAACCTTGATAGACTTTCAATCGCATATAGCTCTTTAATGCTCATATATTCTATAATTTTGATTTTGAGAGACCAAGACAACAACGGGCTCGTGTATGATTGGGTAATTACCTTTTTGCCTATCATACGGAGAGATGTGCAAGGAAACATACCTTGGTCTTCTGATGAATCACCACATCAAACTTAGCACAATTATTAGGTTTGTATCACATCAGTCACTACACTCATGAGAAGATACCACACAAATTGTCAATATACTGAACAGAAACCTTTTAAGCTTTCAATCTATGGGTTAGGAGATTAGACAATATACTATCATTTCCCATTTTCGGTTGGATTCAATCTCCACAGAAAACAGTTTCTAGCTTCTTTTAAGTTGCGAAGTTGGATAATATTATCATTTCTCATATTAAATATCACCGAAAACAGTGTTGCTTAGTCAAAAAATTTTATCATTTTAAAAACCATTTCCTTTTGAAAGTTCAACTGAAAAACATTGATTTCAAAAACAGTGTTGTCATTTAAGCATGTTTAACAAGCACACACTATCACAGTATCAAAACACATTCATCAGACAGTAGAAATCATTCAGATAATCACATGAGTCTGTCGAGCATGCTCAGAAGTTCATCAAGCATACTCGAAAGTCAGTAGAGAAAACTTAACATTGATCATTTCAGTGCATGTGCTCGAAGGACTTAGCTGAGTGCTCGAGCAATATACTAGTGCTTGAAATACTTCAAAAGTTTTCCACACCACATGTCCATGGTCGAACACAATTAACACATCTTTTGTGCTCGAGTTACTTGAGAAACCTCAAGTATGGTTTGTTTGTGCTCGTAGAGCATTAAACACACCATGCAACACAAAAGTATGCTCGAAATACTTGAAAAAGTTTTCAAGACAAAATTCTATGATCGAGCAGCTGAGCTATGATATCTGTGCTCGAATGACTTAGAATAGTCTTACAAGAGCCTTTGCTTGTGCTCAAGGAGCAACAAGCACACTATCAAGCACAGATTCATGCTCGAAGTACTTAGAATCACATAAATACATCATGCAAGCACAGATCAATGCACTAAAAGCTGTAAATTGTAGTTTTAACAAAATTTCCACACAAGGACAGTCACACACATGATTAATGCAATTTGAGTAATCATTCAAGCATAGAAATTCATCATGCAAACATTCAAAGTGAGTAACATAGATAATCAGTAAGCACCTCACTTAAGCACACATCCTAAATCAAACTTCATCAGCATTTATCATTCCTAGGCATTTTAACAGAAAATGAAACCTGGTTTTATCTAAAGGTTTGGTGAACAAATCAGCCAAGTTATCAGATGTGTCTACCTTTTTCATTTCTATTAAACCTTTTTCCTGACAGTCCCTAATGAAATGATGTCTAATTTCAATGTGCTTAGTCTTAGAATGTTGGACTGGATTCTTAACAATAAATGTAGCAGTAGTATTATCAATTAAAATAGGTGTAAGTAAGAAATTCAGACCATAATCCAGCAGTTGATTTTGAATCCACAGAACCTGTGCACAGCAAGCAGAGGCAGCAATATACTCAGCTTCAGCAGTAGAGATTGACACTGTAGTTTGCTTCTTGCATTGCTACGACACCAGCCTATTCCCTAGAAACTAGCATCCTACAGAGGTTGATTTTCTACTCATGTTGCAACCATCATAGTCACTATCTGTGTAGGCCATCAAGTCAAAGGAAGGGTTCTTTGGATACCAAATCCCCAAATCTGGTTTTCTCTTTAGATATCTGAAGACCCTCTTAACTGCTAGCATATGTGAGACCTTGGGGTTAGCTTGGAATCTGGCACAGACACACACAGCAAACATAATAACTGGCCTAGATGCTGTAAGATACATCAGTGATCCTATCTTGGCCCTATACTCATGCTGGTCTACCGGCTCCCCCTTTTCATCAGGTACCATTTTCTCATATGTGTCCATTGGAGTGGACATTGTCTTGAAGTCTTGGCACTTGAATTTGTTATGAATCTCTTGTACATACTTTGATTGATTTATGAAGATTCCATCAGCTTTCTGTTGCACCTGAAGTCCAAGGAAGAAATTCATTTCCCCAATTGAGCTCATTTTGTACTTGGACTTCATCACTTGCTCAAACTCTTTGCACATTTGTTCATTTGTAGAGCCAAAGATAATGTCATCCATGTACACTTGCAGCAGTAGAAAATCCTTGTTCCTCATTTTGTAGAATAGAGTCTTGTCAATGGCTCCTCTACAGAAGCTATTTTCCAACAAATGGTTTGACAACTCATCATACCAGGCTCTTGGTGCTTGATGCAGTCCATAAAGTGCTTTGTTGAGCTTGCAAACTTGTTGGGATCAACTGGGTCTTCAAATCTAGGTGGTTGAGTGACATAAACTTCTTCATCAATCTTTCCATTTAAGAATGCAGATCAAGTTGATAGACTTTAATGTTCATTGATGCTGCATATACCAGAAAGATCCAAATAGCCTCTAGTCTTGCAACTGGAGCAAAAACTTTTTCAAAGTCCACTCCTTCTTCCTGTTAGCATCCTAGAGCTACCAATCTTGCTTTATTATTGATCACTATCCCCCTTTCATCTTTCTTGTTTCTGAATACCCATTTTGTTCCAATAGCATACTTGCCTCTGGGCTTGTCCACCTAGTCCCATACATGTAAGTCTCTGAATTGGGCTAACTCTTCCTGCATAGCTTCTACCCAGTTGTTGTCCTTCAAAGCTTGACTAATGTTCTTTGGTTCAACTTGGGATAAGAAACAGGCATACAGACAGATGTTTGTCTTTTCAGAAGAGCTTCTAGTCACTCTTTCATACAAGTTTCCTATTATATTTTCTGCAGGGTGATTTCTTTCAACAGAGGTGGTCTGCATAACCTGTTGTGCAGACACTTCTGTCTCTAGATTTGTCATGTTTAACTCAGCAGATTCATCTTCAATTCTCACTTGATTTTCATCATTTTCTTTAACTTGATTAATCTCTGATGATGATGCTTCATTTGACCCAAATTGTAGAGAGTCAAACAAAGACTGAAACCAATCTTCAAATTGATTTATCCCTTTAGACTGGACATGTTGTTGACTTTGAATGGGTTCACTCTCTACTTCACTTGGACCTTCATTAGAGACTTCAATTGCTGCATCTTGTTCATTCATATCAACTTCAGACCTTGGTTGGTTGCTTCTCTCAAAGTTAAATCCATTTTTTTCAGGAGCAACAGATGACCATAGCTTGTCTAAATCAACTTGTTTTTGTTTTCCCTTATCTTCAAAGCTGGTTCTGTACATGCTGTCTGTCACACCCCGACTAGCATAATGCGGAAGCGTAAAACGGGAATTTAACATACACCTCTGATATCAACAACATTGTTTATAAAGAAACATTACAACTAATTTACATTATATTACATTGATCTATCTTTGACTACAAACTAGGTGTTACAACAAAATATACTCATAAGCTACTCTACTCACACTGGTAACCTTGCCTCTATTCACACCGCATCGATCACGTTTAGTAACAGATAGCACACAATCACGGATTTTCCAACTTCGGTAACCATGAAAAGCAGTTTAAAACGGGTCAACTACTAGAGTTGGTGAGTTTCACGAGTTTTAAGAAAACAGTTACGAGTATTCACAAGTTAACACTTGTAATCATAAAATAAGTATGTATGTAAATGATGTATGTGATGTAATTATGCTAAGCTACAGTGAAGCCTGGACTGTTCGTGCTGCGTGCCTCCATTTCCCACGCTCAATCAACCGCTGTGGCCCCTTTCCGCCCACAACATGCCCCGGTAGCTATGCCTAACACTACATAGCTGGTTCGTAAAAATATGGACATGTGCAAACGGGATAATGTCTCAGCAACCGTGCTGGCCCCGCCTGGGTTTATCAAACCAATAGTACTATTCACAAGCCACCGGTTCGAAGTTAATCACTGTGTTAGTGGGGAATTTCATGTGTTAGCACTTAGATAATTCACATCATCACATGTTTCAGATAAGTATATAGATATAAGCAAACATGCTTTTCATCCCAAAAGTTCATAAAACAGTTTAGAAGTGGGGTCATGAAACTCATGGTTTAGTAGATAATCAGTACTGTATCAGCTCGTGGTTTGTTCGGTCCGCTTATCAGTAGTTCCTATAATCAATATTATAATAATATTAATATTTTAATATTATTATAATCTCAATACTAAACTGGGCTATATAATTAATCTGGGTATAGTTGGAATGCCACTTATCAATTAAACTATGTAGATTTTTATAAAAATATTTCGAGAATTATTTATTGATTTATTAATTTATAAAAATTCATTTTATTAGCTATATTCCGCCTGAAAATCGTCCGTTTACCCCAAAAAATTTCCAAAAATTCCACAAAAATTCCTGAATGCTCAAATCATGTCTCAAAACAACCTGTATCAATTTCAGAATGTGAAAAGCTCGTGCGATATTCTTTTTGGCTCAAATTCGGCTATAAAAATTCACACGAAAGCATATAAACAAAACACCTTTAAACTTCTCCAAATGATCCCAAAATTCATATGTGATCAAAATACATCAAATATGAGTTCCCAGAAAAATTTCATAATTTTGGAAGTATTTTAGCTATTTTTCCCAAATAAACGTCCCAATTCGGTAATAAATTCGCCAAATATTTTCGGATGGTCGAAAAATTACCAAATTTGAACAGGGACTCAATGACATGGTCCTTGATGTTCCTGCAAAATTTCAAGGCCTAATAATATGCAAATCACAACCTTAACCTAAACAGGCCGTAAGCGAGTGTTTCGGCATTACCTTAGCGGGTTTGGCTCGTTTCCGACTTTCTAATCAAGTTTTCAGGTTCTTGTGCTTCTATGAAAGCTAGATACAAGTCCTATATTACAAACCAAGCAAGTTTCGTCAAAAGAACAGCCCTTTAACTTAGGGTTTCGGCTAGTGCACAAAAACGAACTTTTGAACCGTAAAAACGCCGTTTCAACCCTTTAATCCGTGTTTATGGCCAAAAAAGCTATCAAACCAGGTTCCCTACCATGTGTATGATCAAAACATGTTTATGGAACATTTTTGGGATTTTTACATGGTTAGGAATGATTTTTAGTAATCAAGACATGTTTTTATGGTATTAATCAAGGTTAAACAAGTACAAAAGTTACTTATTTAAGCTCCTTACCTTAGGGTTTGAAGGATTCTGGAAATTCAGGTTTAGAGCTGCTTGGAACTCAACTTCTTATAAATTAGAATGAGTAAAAAATCTTGCAAAACAAGTTAAAAGAATGGGGGGTGGGGTGGGCTGGTCCGATCGGAAGGTTAATGGGCCCATTTTGGCCCAAGTTTCTGATTTCTCAAGCCTAAATACGAAAAACCCAGTCCAAATTTAGTTCGGGTTCGGTTTTTGGCGTGAAAAACTTACCGGGTGCGTTAAACAGTGCGAAAACGTGTGTTTTTCGGCTAGTTTAGTGTGAAATTATAAAAACATACTATACGTTTGTAAAAATCAAAAATATTTTCACGGATCACTTAAAACATTTCAAATAAGTGTTTGGTAAATCTTTTTCGGCTTAACGGATGATACAATGCTTGGTTTGTAACTATCTTTCGCGTTTAAATCTATTGCGGGTAGTTAAACGAGCATGTTTTCGTTTAACTTGTTTGCTATCAAACTAAGGCCATATTACTAATATTTTAGCTTGTATATATCGCATATCACTTATAGATGCCCCCCCGGATTTCTGGGTCATAACCCGACTCGTTCGGTTAATCGTTCGTTTGTTACGCAAAAGGCGTTTATTTGTTTAATCGATAAATACGTACTGAGGTGTACCTTGTTTTGGCTCAAATGTCACACTGTCATCCATATCTTCATTGTAGATTTTGAAAGATTTGATCATCTTTTCCAAGTCAAACAGCCACTTAGGTACTTCAACATTGTTAAAATGGTTTTCATTGAATATTATATCTGAAGACTCAATGACCACCATGTGCTCCTTCACATACATTCTGTAAGCCTTTGAATGAGATGAGTAGCCCACAAAGAAACATTCCAGAGATTTTGACTAAAATTTGTTTAGGTAGTCCTTTGTATTCAATAGTGAGAATCTGTAGCCAAACGGCTTCAAGAACTTCACATAAGGCTTTCTCTTGAAGATAACCTCATATGGAGTCTTGTTTTGAGCCTTGTTTAGTAGAACCCTGTTCTGCACATAACATGCAGTGTTGATTGCTTCTGCCCAAAAAGTGACTGGTAGATTTGCATCAGCAATCATGGTCATTGCAGCTTCAATCAATGTTCTGTTTCTTCTTTTTGCAACACCATTCTGTTTAGGAGTTCTAGGTGCACTGTATCGTTGAAAGATTCCCTTAGCATCCATAATTCGATTTTTAATTTTGTCCCATTGTCACTTCTGATGACCTTCACCTTCCTTTCAAGCTGATTTTCCATCTTTAGCACATAGGATCTGATCAAGTCTGGGGTTTCATCTTTGCTGCCCATAAAGTATACCTAAGTAAACCTTGAATAATCATCAGTGATCACTAGGCAGTATCTTTTCTTTCCAATACTTGGAACACTTACTGGACCAAACAAGTCCATGTGTAGCAGTTCCAAGACCTCATCAATGGTGTTTATCATTTTTCTCTTATGTGAGGATTTGTGTTGTTTCCCTTTGAGGCAAGATGTGCATTTTTCTTCTAGATTGAACTCTCTAGTGGGAAGGCCAACAACATGTTCACCCTTCACTAGCTTGTTCATGTTCTTCAAATTTACATGGCACATCTTCCTATGCCACAGTTTGGTCTCAATTTCAGTGGCTTTGGAAACAAAACATGAACCACCTCTAGATGTAGCAGTGTTCATTCTTAGCTCATAGAGGTTCCCATTTCTTGGAGCCATCATCATGATCATCTCAGTTGGAATCACAAACTCAGGCTTCAAGATTAGGCAGTGTTCATCATTGAATGCCACCTTGTACCCTTTATCACAAACTTGAGAAATGCTGAGTTGATTGTATTGTAGTCCTTCAACATGCAGCACATTCTCAAAGGATACTTTGCCATTGGTGAGTGTTCCTCTTCCAACTATCTTTCTTCCATTTTCATCACTCCCAAAAGCAACTGGCCATTCATATTTTCTTTCATAATTGATTAGCACACTTTTGTCACAGGTCATGTGCCTGGAACATCCACTGTCCATGTACCATAAATCATTACTGTTCAAGGATTGTTCCTGCACGTACATATAAAACAGAATTAGTTGGAATCTGAGTCACAAACCGCATCAGTTTGTAATTCAGTGTTAGTTGAAGATTCATCAGGAGTTGGAACTGGAACTAGAAGTGGGTCTTCAAACACTACATCACATTCTTCTTCTGAGTCTGAATCTAACCCATTCTTCACAACTTGTGATTTGATTAATTCTTCAGTTTGCTCAATCACATAGTTCTTTTTTTCACTCAACTCCTTCTTAGTTTTCCATTGGAACCCTCTAGGTTCATAGCCCTGCTTCATAAAAAATTTCTCATCTCCATTAAGAACACCAAGTCTAATCTTTTCTTTTCCTTTGTCACTAGACCTTCTGTTCTTTACAGGTTTGCTAGATACACTTGGTTCATCTTTGATCTTTAAGACTTGTTTCAGTCTCTTTTCAAGCACTGTCCTTTTCTATTCATCATATGAACTGCCTTTTTCTTCATTTAAGTATCTTTGATACATTTCTTGTATCCTTTCATGTCAACTCCACAGACCACATCAGGAACTTCAAACTCTTCCTCTTCAAACCAGTAAGAGTCTGTGTGATGACCATAGGCATCACGTTTCTTGATCCAGACTTTTGCATAACTCCCCATATCTTCAAGCAGTTGCTTGTCTTTAATTTTATCACTGGGTTTGGGGATGTCAAAGCCTAGGGAGGTTTTAGGAAATAGAGAATTGTTGAAGTCCATCTTGATTGGTTTGTTCAGATCAGGCTCCAGATGATATATTTCTTTGACAAATACAACAGGCTTGAACTTGGAATGGGTTCTTGAACTGCTTCCCTTTTCATCTCCAACATATTTTCTCATTGGAACATACTCCACATCTCCAATGTCAAAAAGTTCATGGTTTGAGAAGACTGGATAGATTGGAGGATGTGACTGATCATAAGAAGATTTCATTGAAGCTTCATCTATCTTCTTGATTTCAGACTGTGGTCTAGCACAAATATCAAACACTACATGTTCTTTTCTCATTTTTTCATAGTACTTCTTCAACTTGGGAGTCATCTTTGGAAGAAGAGGAATATTTTCACTCTTCTTTTTGCTTGATCCCTCTTTCTTCTTGCCCTTTGATGACTTTGTGCTTCCACAGCTGCAGGTATTGTCTTCACTAGAGTATTCACTCCACTTCTTTTTCTCACTTTCCAACTTTTCATTCTTCTTAATCTCTGGTTCCTCACTCTTTTTCATTGCAAACTCTCCATTCTTGTCCACAAATACATCAGCATATTGTTTCACAAACTCAACTTTATCATCAAATACATTCTTGAATTGTTTCAGATATTCACTTCTGCTTTCCTTGTCTACCTTTAGTGGGTAGCTTTCACAGAAAGGTGGTGACACCTTTTTGTACTTGTCTTCTTCTGTCATTTTATCTACTTATCCCACTATATTTCCTGTAGAAACAAGGTTCTTTAAGAATTCTATCAAACAAGTCAGCATTTTTCAATTTCTCTTCTGCATACATTTTCTTCAACCCCTCAATTTCAATTGACATTTTTGATTGGTTTTGGTATGCTATCATACAGTCCTCTTCAAGCCCTTTGATTTGATTTTCATAAGTTGCTTCACTGGCTTCATATACATTCAAGAAGGCTTCCTTTCTCCCACACTCAGATTTCCACTTTCCAATCTCCTAATTTAGTTCATCAATGGTAATAAGAAGATCAGAAATTGAGATATCAGATTATACCTTAGCATTTGAAGATTCCGGCCTGTCCTGCACTTTTGCCATAAAAGCAACATTCGCCTTCTCAATCTCAGTAGCATGGTTGCTCCAATCAAATTCCCTATCCTGAGGCACCCTGGTTACTACAACATTTCTTTGATCTCTCAGCTGGTTCACATTGTTCTGATTAGTTCTGTTCTGAGTAGTGTGAACCTGCATTTGATTGTTTCTTTGGGTTTGAAAGGTTTGTTGACGGGGTCTTTTTGGATTTTGATAGGGGTTTTGGTTGGTAATCTGATTTCTCTGGTGCTGGAAGTTCTGATTCTGGTTTCAGTAGAATTGGTTCTGATTCACTTGATAGCCAACTTGTTTTGGCATGTTGCACTCTCTAGCAAAATGTCCTGGTTGTTGACAGTTATAACAGATGGCTTTTGATTTGTCAAAGCCGATTATTTCATTTGGTCCATTAAAGCTTGTTCTTCCAGTTCTGTTATACAACCTTTTGCTCCTCACTGCTAACATGGCTGCCTGCCACTTTATGTCCATGTCTTCCAAGTCATCAGCATCGATTTGTTCAAGATCCTCCTGCACAATACTTGTGTTGATCAGGTTCTTGGCGACAAAAGCATGGCATGACTCAGTAAACATAGAGAACAATGCTTGATAGTCTGTTCCTTGAGCATTATTGTTCTGCATAAATGTTGACTGCCCATTTGCTGTAGAGGTAGTATCATTTTCAATCAGCTGAACATCGAATCTTGATTGGCCACTGCAAGTTGAACTTGTTTATGATGGTTCCTCAATAATAGGCTGTTGGTTCTTGATTGAGAGGTTGCCCATTGGTCTACAAGAGCATTGTTCACTTGAAAACTTGGCTTGTCCTCCCTAATCATATGATTTTCAACCATCTCATGTTCTGCAGCCTTGAGAAAGGCAATCACATCATCCAACTTAAATTTGGGAAAGCTAGCCTTTTTTTTGATAAACTTGCTGGCAGTGTACCATTCGCCGGACAAGGATGATAAAAGCTTTTTGTTCAGCTCAAAGTCAGAGATCTGCAAATCAGTCGTTCTTATGTCGTTTACACTCGTCATAAACCTCTGAAAGACTGATTTTAATCTTTCTCCGTCTTTAAACTTGAACCTGCCTAGTTGCTACTTCAGTCTGTCTTTCTTAATGTCTCTTAATTCAGTATTCCCTTCAAACATTTCAATAACTGCAACATACATACCCTTTGCGGTCTTACGATGATTGACAGTTGTCAAAATTTCCCAAGATAACCCTAACTTCAGCATAGACAAAGCCTTATCGTCTCGTTTTTTCATTTTTAGCTCAATGGTAGCATTGTTGTTCGGAGCTGTTGAAGGAACATGGTTTCCTTCAGAGATGGAAGTCCAAAGCTCTAGGTCGTTGTAGTTTATTGCTGCTTCGAAGAGCACCTTCCATTTGATGAAGTTTTCTTGTCCAAGCAATCTAGGAATCTTGTTGGTAGAGACTTCTTGGTCTTCCATTTCAGCAGGTCTGGAGTTTACAGTAGTGAAATAGAGTAAAGCTGCAAGCTTTTTCACAAACCTTCTGTCTCGTGGCCTTCAGCAAGCTTACTCAAGATCTGATACCACTTGTTGGGACCATGAGTCGGGTGAAACCTTCGAAAAGGTTGACAAGAACACACCGACTCGATTACCCAAAAGGCCTGTTGAATATCCTGGCGGAATCAGGATGTCCAACGTGTGGGAACGAAGGAGTGAAAATAGCAAATACAAAACAATAATAGATAATCAATAAAGGCACATTCAAAGACAAAGATTCACTGTATTAAATGAGTCGTTAATGAAACAGTGAAAAGAATGTCTAGGGTTTTGTGTATGACGGCGGCGGTGGCTGAACTAGAAAACAAATAGATATTCCTTTAGAATTTTTCTTGTATTCCGTGTGTGCCTGCCTGTCTAAATCCGTACCCTAAATGGAAACCTAGGACTCCTATTTATAGACACTGACATTCCTTTCAGAAGTTCGTAATCATTACATAATGAAATACAAAATAATTCAAGTGTTGAGTCCTCGAGCAAGGTAACAATCTTGCTCGAGCAGACTCACTATGCTAGGTATGCTCGATGAATGTCCTCGAGCATACTTTACTTAGAATATCTTTAGTGAAGAAATTCTCTTCCAGCAAGCTTCATTCCTCTCGACTAATCCATGCTTTGCTCGAACTAGTCTATCGAGCAAGCTCATTCTTCTTGATATCTCCAGTCTTCTTATTCAGCAATCTTTAGCATGCTCGGATGTAAATCTTGCTCGTGGAACTGAACTGTGCTCGAAATCCTTGCTTTGATCACGTGACTTCTTCTTATTTCATCCATGCTTGTACCCATGTGCTCGATCATCCTGTGCTCGTAACACTTGGTTAAAACTTGTATGATCAAGCTATTTGCTCGATTGGCAATCCATGCTCGATAGAAGAATACTCTTGCTCGTTTAAGTGTAGCTTGCTCGAAGCCTTAACACTTAGAAGAACCAACCATTTAAGGTTTTGAAGACCTTGCTCGAAGTAGTAAAACCATGCTCGATCGTCTAGGCTTACTCGAAGTCCATACTTAGCATTTTTCTGAGGAGGTTGAGAAGATTCCAATCTTCCTATCAAAAATCCAACTCAACACTTTCTATTCATTTAGTTAAATGAATGAACATTTTTTGGTTTGTTATTTTTGTGTTTGTTTATTTACATTTGTTTATGTTCATTTATTGACGTTTATCTATGTTTGTTTAAAGAAACAATTTTGTTCATCATAAGTATTAGCAACCAAAACCTGAACAACCTGACCCGAGAAAATTGAAACTCACAAAGAGTTGTTTCTTTCTTTTTTATCCCTTTTTCATTTTTAACTCGGCGTCGGTTTTAACCTTAATCAATTACAGAAATGTAACTGAAACCACTTGACCCGAACTCGATTATCAAACCTGGCCTGAACCCACTCGAAACCAGAGTAAACAACACTTGACATTTTAAATGTTTTTTTTAACGTATTCAAGGTCTTAAATTGTTTTCATAATCATATTAGAATCCTTAAAAATCATTTTTAATTGCAACTGACGTATTTATTATTTATTTGAAAACCACGATTAAGCGCTTGTGACTGATTCACCCATTCTGACTCGTTTGATAGTTACTAAAAATTTACTCAGCATTGCTCATGGCTTGATAACTTTTACTCCATAATTGTTAGAAGAAACAAATTAGGAAACTAGCAATGAAACAAGATTCATAAGAGACAAATTAGAATAAACAAAACAAATATTATATTCATAAGCAATCAAGTGCAGTGGTGAGCTAATCAAGGTTAGATGATTTACTTCTCAAACTAAGCAAGTCAAATGAGCTGATCAAGTCGAATGCCATTTTGGTCATTAACAGACATGGACAAATAAATCTGAAGGACTATACTGTATTCAGGTTTATGTTGTTAAAGAGACATTGCATGGGTTGATAACCGATTCCAACTTTGCATATTTCTTATTTTTAAATTAAAATTGACTCTAAAAAGTCAAAATAATGTATTGACTGTTGACTAAAGCAACAACTTTTATAGGATTTTGGCTGGTTTGGAGTTACCAAAGACATCAACATCAAACAAAATATCAAGATCAATCTCCAATTTGATGTATGTGATATTTTTCATGCCATGTCTACTAAATATTTGAAGTGTATATATCTATGTACTTTATATTTAATTCACTCCATGCAGATTTATTTAGAAAAAGATAGCAAGGTGGTTTTTGTTTAAAATTTTCATTTTTGTAAAATTATTTTAAAGTATATAAACGAATCGAACAAACAATTTAATAATTAAACAAAGGACAAAAGAGGCATCAATGAAAACCTGAACAGAATGAAAACCCATTTCATAATATGATATGGTATGGGAAGAGGTTAGAAGATCTTAGAAGCGTCTAAGTCTGTATCAGGAAGAAGGGGCGCGGATCATTTTTAATAAAATGTCCTCCGGAAAACAAACAAACTAAGTCCTAAACGCATGCGAGTGGTCAAGAAGACCTTTTTTAAAAAAACAAGCACCCCCTTAATTAGATGAGATTGGAATAGATAATAACCATGTAATAACCGATGCCGGTGAGAGATGAGAGTCGTCAGGCCATATGAACTAGAGATTTTGTAACAATTGAGATGTGATAGCTTAGAATTAGGTCATCCGCCTTTATAATCGTTATCGGTTATCAATCTCCTTTGGGTTGGTTGTGTTTGACGGCCGAATTTAAATAACTAATGTTTTTTCATGGTGTTATGACAATATAAATAGAGTTATCTGATTATGCAGAGGAGACCTTTTAGCTTTTAAGTTTTTAGTTGTTAGTAAAGCGTTTTAAGAACAGTTGACGTTTATTATTTTGGCATTGCCATTAGTTGTTTCTATTTTTTAAATTTTGCATGCATAAAGTTATAAACTTGAATCAGTTATAGTTCATTTCGTTTATTATTTTGGCATTAATTCCCGCATACCCGCCGCTAAGCGCAGGCTTAATGAATATGCACATCATTTCAAGGAATATTACCCATTTTCCCTCTATATTTACATATATCACATACGTATATATCTCTATGTACCTTCGATTACAAACAAAAGGTTTACCAACAAACTTTACGCATATCTTGTGATTGATTTCTTTTCTTTTTCAAAACGAAAAACAATTTCTACCACTCGACGACACTTTAACAAAAGATGATGCTCAAATTATTATTGGTTTTAGCTTCAACTTCATGCCCTTGAAAAATAGTAGTTACCAAATATGATTAATATCTATAATCCATTTTATAGAGAATTTTAAACGGAGAATGAAATACTAAAGTTCATACATGAGAAAACAAATGAGTCTGGACTGAACTTGCTAAACATGATTATGAGGTGATGCATGATATGCTTAAAGAGCTTGTCTTCTTTGTTTAATGTTTATGAAATTTATGATTCAAGTTTGTTGATTCGGGATCTTGTTTGTCAATCATATGTTCTAAGGTGTAGACGTAAAAACTTTATGGAGTGTCTTTAACTGTAACTGAGAACATTGGTTGAAATTTCATTATTTTTGCATTTACAAGTGTTGGTTAAAACTCACCATATGGGTTGAAACTCACGGTAACTAACAACTAAACACACTTTACTTGGAATTTGATTCAAACATCAATTTTTAAATTAGAGCTAAAAAATCTGTTTGTCCAATCAATTTCTTAATATGGCTGTTGACCAAAAAGTTACAAGAAATACTAACATCTATTACAAACAATAATTATTTTGTAAAATAAAAAGACCTGTGGCGAAGCAGTACTATAAAAAACCAAACTGCTATCGACCAAACCTATACTGTAACCCGCAGCAACGCGCGGTTACTTCTGCTAGTTTATATATATATATAACTTTAATTGCCTCATCTATGTATTAAATATTAGATTTCTAATATATTTCAATTAATATGATAGCATAATCTTGGTATAGTACAAATAACATTAGTTTAAAAGTTTCAAACAAATTAAAAAATCAAATACAAAAAGTAATTTTACATAATTTAGATGGGTTTAAAGTTACTCCAACCCATCCAATCCTAACTTTGGGTTTAAGAAAATGAGAGCAATGTAAACAATTTACAAGTGAATACATTAACCTATTACTTTTTAGATGAATTCCTTCCACATGATTTGTATTCCTATAGCGTTCATTTAACCATCATGCATGCCACATAAGAATTATGCTAACAAAATTGGCCAGCATCTTTTGTTTGTACTCCACTATGCAAGGATCTATCTACATAATACATAATCACATCAGATTTGCATATTAAGTTGTGTAACTTCTAAAAGATGGATCTTAATATAATAGATTTCTAAAAAGAAGCTATCCATAATATTTTTCAACCATTTATTTGCATATTCAATCAAGTGAACTTTCAACTATGAAAACATCGATATGTAGAAATCGTTCGGTTTGAAACCGATCATATAGAAACCGGTTTAGAACCAATTAAAACCATAGGCTTAGAACCGGTTTGTAATTTTCTCCAACAAAAGCAGTTCAAAGCCGGTTAACCAAACTGAAACGGCCAAAACTGGTTAAACCCGAGCCGAAACCGATCGCAACCTGGTCAAGAAACTGGTTCAACCCGAACCAAAACCGGTTATAAAGTGATTTTGACTTTTGTTAACTAAACCAAATTGTTTTTAAACCAGTTTTGAGTTCTAAATATTTCAATGTAAAAACCAAACAATTTATTTATAACATACACAATAGTTATAACTAAAATTTTACACGTACGAATTACCAGGTTCCAAAAGGATAACACATTCAAATATAGCTGTTAGGAAAAAAAGATAGCAGTATCATATTTGAGATCATCTTTTGAACTTGTACCAGTACTTTTTGGTCATTTAGAATTGAAGGACCTATGATAAGTTGAAGATGGTATTGTTGTCCAAAACAAATAGATAACATTTACTATTAATAACAAATTGCAGCAATACGACTCATATATATATATATATATTTTAATATTCATATAATAAGTAACACTTTAAAAATGGCAAATCGTTTGTATATATCAACTCACCTATGAGGATTTGTAATTATAATCCGCATACGTTCTTGAAGCTTGCATGCATAATAAAAAGATGTAAAATTAAGTAAAAGGAAAATAGGCATTGTTATAACACAATAAAAACAATGAAATGAAATAAAAAAAAACTTTAATCTAGTGTCGTTATTTAATCCATTAACTTTTTGGTCAAATTCCACTAAAAAAGTCAACTTATACTGAACGGAGTCAAAATTGCCATAATTTTTTCGATTGCCCTAATTCTAAATGTGACAAAGCTACAATCCTTTGGTCTCCTTATTTATCTATTTTTTCTAGAACTCATCTTACCATTATTGTGTTTTGTAAAACTAAAATTGGTACTTAGTGGCTTGTACAACTTATTCTAGGAGTGTTCATGGTTCGGTTTGAAACCGCGAAACCGTCCAAACCGGCCACCTGTTTGGTTTCATGGTTAGTTTTCTTTCTTAACTTTTGGTTAGTTGGTTTGAACATTTTTAAATCGTGCCGAACGGTTTGGTTTACGGTTTGTATTGAAAACCAACCATAGAAAACCGGACCGGACCGCATAATTAAATTATATTTAATTTTCAAATATTATATATATATATGTGTGTGTGTGAGAGTGTTTGTTACTAGACATATTTGAATAAAAACTATTAGTTCTTATATACATTACTATATACTAACAGTAAAAAAAATAAAAATGGGCTCAACCCAAATCTGAAATCCACAAGCCTTAATTGGCATGTCTAGTTTTAAATTGGAAATTCAAAGTTGTTTTAAGTTTACAAATATGTGTTAGTTATTTAGAGCATTACTATGATATTATCAAATATTATTTTGGACATTTTATATAAAATTCTAACATGTTAAAACCGTGAAACCAAACCGAAACCAAACCGTTACTAACGGTTCGGTTTGGTTTGGTTTAAGAGTTCAACGGTTTGGTTTCGGTTTACAAAAATAAAAACCGTTACTAACGGTTTGGTTCGTGATTTGCCCTAAAACCCGCGAAAACCGGACCGTGAACACCCCTAACTTATTCTTTTGTTATCTTTCCAAAATATTTGACTTAGTTGCAAAATTCTTTTCGGCTAAATCTAGAGTTTGCTCACACAAATTGATCATTACCTATTTTGTGACTGCTAAAGAATGCAACTATTTAGCAGAAGCGCGTATATCAAAGTTGCAAAAGGAAGACGACAGTTGTATATGACACTTTTACATATATGAAACATAGAAAACTGAAAATGAACTACAACATTAATTCTTCCTATCTCATTCAAGACATAATAGAGATTAAACTTACAAAATGATTAATTACCTCAAGAAATTTAATCTTATAATAGCCGCCAAACCAGAAGCCGCCAATAGTAAACCTTGTACTATCTGTCCATATGCCTTTCTAGCAAACGAATATGCTACACCAATCAGGTGATAGCTGAGAACGTAAAACTAATTAGGATGTAGAATCCATAATAGTAGTAAATGCAAAAAACTAAAAGAATGGTTACATGATCTTGAAATGTCTTCTTTTCCCCTTTAGAATCACAAAGTTGATGCATGAAAGAAAATAAATGAGTATTAAGATTGAGTAAAGGGTGGTTAACAAAAATCAAATAAAATCAAATAAATTATAACAGTAACAAAAATCAAAATGAAAAAAAGGACTTATAGTGAAAATAGTGTTGTGTTACTGCTATATTATATAGAGTGGTAAAGAACATCATATTTTTGTTTGTTTTTTAAATATAGAAGTTATTTTAAAAGTTTTAACTTTATGATTAATATACATAAATTGTGTTGAATTCAAATCAAGAGTTGTAATTGTAATGGCGAAAGATATGAGATTTGTTAAATATATGTCCAAGATTATAGGCATAACATTAAAACCGTTGAAAACTTAATGCCTTTCTTAAGTATATATACAAAAAATTTGAAAATATTAAACCAAGATTTTAGTCATTTTTTATTGTCTTTAAAACAAAATAAAAACATAAATGGGTCTATCCAAAAAAAGAAATACAATTTAATTTTGAATTATTTTAATTTCAAGAAAATCTAAGAATACATAATATATATGGAATCTATAGAAGTTGGCCAATATAATGAAATCAAGTGTCCAAAATCCTTATTGATTTAATAGTATAGATAGATAGAATAAAAAAAATCAAAACTAATAGACCAATGTGGTGCCGCCACGTTGCCCAATCACAGGCTTGCGGCACCAACATCATACTTCACTATATATAGCTAATAGATGATTTATGTGGTTTTATGTTTTTGTTTTTATTTTATTTTAAGTAGTTTTAGCTTTTTATTTACGTTTTATTTATATTGTGTTGTTGAATTTTATAAAAAAAATTAGAAAAATATATAACTTATGTTAACATGAAAAATGCTTTAAAACTATAACAGGAGCTTTAAATATGGAAGGGCTTTAAAACCCCACTATTTATGTGACAGTGACGTGACATTTTAACTTAGAATTTAAAGCCACTCACACATAGCCTAACGGTTTGGTTTCATAGTTTTGGTACTCACATAACAAAAGAAACAAATAAAATATATCATTTAAAAATATTCCACTCTTTTATATGATGGTTGGGTATAAGTTTGGTATTAATATATATTACTTTATAGTTTTTATTTTAATTTATTATTTGAATTAGGACACTTCATATGTGCTTTTGTGTTTCAAGGTATTGTTAGTTAAAAAGGTATATTGGAGACAATTACAAACATGGAGTGAAGTCTCAGGAAGACTGGGAGCAAAAAGACACTTGAAAAGAGGAGTTGGTGAACTTGGGAAGGCTAGAAATGGAGAATTAGGTATGCTGATATCGCTCATTGAGGACCGCAACAACAATATGGTTTCGTGGTGCAACCAAGTTAAGAATAGAATTTAATAAAGCACGTTACGGACCTTTGGGAATTAGCTTACGGTCCTTAAGCAAGGTTTGGTTAGGAAAAATATTAAAAATATGCCAAGGACTCTAGAGGATTTGGCTTGCAGATCTCGAGCACCCTAAAACTCGAAAAAATTAGGGTTTTCAGTTAAAAGCAGTCAGGATGAATCAGATGGAGTGAGGACGAATTGAGGATTGTCTGGGACGAAAATAGGTGCCTTTTGGGAGCTTCTAAACACCTTGATTCCATCTCCATTCATGTTTTCATCACCCGAATCAAGAGATGGAAGATGCAATCCATCATCATGAGCGGCTAGTTCATCTCCGACTCATTTCCATGTATCGAGTATTGTCTGATTTTAGTTTTTCTCATGTTTATTACTAAACTTTATATAATTGTTTATTGATGATTTATGATATTTGATGTTTTGTATTATTGAACAAGCATTCGGTTTGGGTTTATTTTAATCTGAACATTTAGTTTGTCAATTGCAGTGATACTTGTTTGCATAGGGTTTTTTGATCATTCTTAATTTAATAAAGCATACAATTGTCCTTAATTGAGTAATGCTGTGAAGGAATCATTTGTTATTGTTACATGTGTTAACGATTGTTGATGCCTATGATTAGGAGCTGCTCAGCTAAACCATATTTGTCATTTGATAATTGATTTTATTAAATGACACGAGATGACTGATTGATTACATGCTTGAACTTTGGGTGTGACTTGCTTTTAAGTATTGTCAACAAACTTGTTGACGTGTTTACTTATTCTCAAATCAATCTTTGCTAGTGTGTTGAGCACTCAAAATTGCTACTTCATAATTATATCACAAAACTTCATATTTGTTAAATTTGATTACACCGTGACCGCTTGCTCTTTGTGGTTCGACACACTACTTGTCATAACTAGTTTAAGGTGAATAGGACACTAAATTGATAGTATTTTTTACCGGCTCTTCGCCACCGATCAAATTTTGGTCCCGTTAGTGGGGAGTTCGTGCTCTTAGTGTTTATGTGTGATTGATTTTTTTATTTTTTATTTTTGTTTTCCCTTTTACGCGAGGTGTGCTGGTTGTGCAGGTGACAGGTGCACGCGCACTCGCTTTTAAGGAAGAAAGTTACCTTTGATTTTTGAACCAAAAATTGAGAAGTTAGCAAAAAGAAACCAAGATCAACAAAGAAAATCAGATCTACAATCAGAACCAATAGAATATTAGAATCATAACCAAAACCCACTATCCAAAGATAATCAGTTTCACCCCCAACAATAACCAAAACCAACATACCCAACCCAAAAACAACCCAAATATTTACTAGGCCAATAATCCTAGACCACCAACTCCACCTGACTTATTCATCAAAACTAGAACCCAAACCACTCAGTTAACTAACCAAAAAAATAGAAATAATCACCCACCAACACCACCACACCCACATAAACACCCACCGATATAGTCGAAAACGTGGAAATCAAAACTGATGACTATGTCAGTGTCCATAAAACGAATCTTGAAATATGAAAGAGAAGGTGGATGGGACAACCGGTGTGAGGGGAAAAATGGTAATAATTGGAATATTTGTGACAATACTACATATGGCAAAGATGAAGGGTCTGAAGATGACTGGGAGATACCACAACCATCGATAGTAATCGACATGGTTTTGGAAATGGGAATGGTAATGTGGGTGGTAATATTGGTATTGGCAGACAAAGGGCCACTTGGGATAATGTGAGATGAAACGAGAACTGCAAGGTGGGGTTATTTTAATAGAAATATTCCCAAAAGAAAAAATGTTGTAGCCCCCCATCGGAGGTGTTAACAGTATGTTCAGACCAGCTGTATCTGATGATGCTTCACTGATAGTACCACCAGTTCGTATATTGGAAGACGGATGTTTAACAACCGTCCTCCTTACATCAATTATTTACCCATATTCCACGGTATGGCCTCCGAAGAGCCATATTCCCACTTATTATATTTCTGGGCAATCTGTAGTTCTATTGGTAACGAGAAGGATAAGGCCAAATTGCGGTTATTCCAGTTTCCCTGAAAGATAGAGACAAACACTGGTTCAATTCATTACCAGTTGACAGTATTCACGATTGAGTTGAGATGCAACAATTTTTCCTAGATAAATATTATTCACAAGCCAAAACCGATAATGTTAGAATCGAAATCCATAATTTTCAACAACAATCCGGTGAATGATTCCATAAGTGTAATGACCTGGAATGATGATGTATATAATAATCAGGATCTCTAGATGTTACATCTTGAAACTCAATGTGCGGAATCCATCGAGAATGAACAAAACAACTAAACGTTAAGCATGTATTTCATTGATAACTTCAAAGATACAAGATATGACACTTTGACTACTTTCTCTCTCTACTCTCTCATACTAACATCTGCCAAAAGTCTTATGTCACGTATAAGTCCTTATCAGCATATAAGTCTAAAACATCGTATATGTTTGATTGTTGACTATGGTCAACGCATAACATATACTCCGTATATGTATGAATATATACGGCGGATATGTTATGTTTTGCCCAAATTCAAAAGATCCAATCTGTAACAATTATGAACAATTAAGTGATCCCATAAATATCCTTTGAGTCTGTTTAGTGTAAATTTGATATCAATTTTATAATATTCACATGTTTGACTGGTCAAAAATCATGGTATATGAACGTATATGTCACCAATCTCAGCTCTAACACAATTAATCAATTATAATGCAATTAAGTGTTATCATAACACTCATAACTTCAAGCATAGTGTTATACGATCATTATCTAGCCCAAAAGCTGGATTAATCTTAACACTTTGACTTATCTGTGAAACATGTACTGTTCATTCTCAGATCTGGAAACAATATCTCACCTTTAAGATCTGAATTTGTATGTAAATCACCAAAACAATCAATCACTACTCAACCTTGATAGCAAATTCTCACTTTTGACAGGATCTCAGGACAAAGGAAATTTTGAAAGATCAGGCGCATAAGTATTTACTTATGCGCCGTATGTGATATATATATTCCTTTGAGATTTGCGGCGTATAAGTCTCAAGACTTATACGTTGCATAAGTATTCCCTTGAAACATATTGACATTTTGTCCAATTCACACCAATGCAATGTCACAAGTACAAATTAATGCCCTTGTACATTAGTAGAATAACTTAATTATGATCAGATTATAAAATCACTATTTTAACAAATCCAACTTAATGATCTTGAGTAAAATAGTTAAACATTTTGATCTTTTTGTTTTTTTTATTTGATAAATCTTGGCAAAATTTGTTCTTCAAAGAAACACCCAGAGTGATAGATCACCCGCCCATCAAAAGTTGAAAAACTAAATCAGAAAATGAAATCTTTTTTGGATTTTCAATAGAAACACTAATCAAATGACAATTAACAAATCAAAAATCACATATTTTTGTGAGTTTGAGCAGAGAATCATATTGACCAAATTGTCCTTCCATCACAGTTTTATTTTCAGCATTTTATTATGACTGGTGTTAAGTCAGTCATTGATATTGTTGTCCACCTAAACCTTTTAAACAAGCTCTCAGGAAATATCAGCTCTAATCTTGATTCAGGCTTAATTTGATTTTTACGTAGTCTCCCCTACTTGACTTAAACCTTAGAATCAGAAGATAAAAAAACTTTCATTTTAAGCATATCAGCAAATAATCCCCACTACAAGATACACCCCCGTTATCAAGCAATACCCTAAGGTCCTTTACCATGGATGAGTATTCAAGATTTCATCTGTCGGCTTGCAAACGTTGTGCCCCTTGTGGTTCGTTTCTTAATGGTAATAAGACGCGAGTAAGGGGACAACGTGTGTCTAACAGCGGATTTTGATCAAGTCAGTAATGAGTTTAGTACATAAGTACTTGTGCGATCAAGTTTAATGACTTATAAAGCAGCTTAATCTGCGGGTTTGCTTTTCAAAGCATGTTTAAATATTCATCGAAATGAATACCCAGATGATAAACCGCATAAAGACCTGATGGATCCAAGAACCTTAAAGCATCCCATCAATACAGGATTTAAGGCCATAAAACCATACATCATTGAAGCGTTAACCACTTACTGATAGCTATGTTTTATCAAATTTAAACAATCATTCTGATTAAAAGGCTTGAGTATGACCAGCTATTACATTTCTGCCATCATTATCAAGACTTTTGTTAGAAACTAACACCCCATCAATTTGGCAATTTTAAGTTTATATCACTTAATTTTCCCTACTTGTTTGTTTTAAAGGCCTACCAATGCACTGATACAATTAAGCACACAGCCTTTTATGCCTACTTTTTACTGGATTTGGGACCAGATGATCAATGTATTATCATCTTCCCTTTTTGCTTCAAAAACTCATTTCCTAAGGAGCAACATTTTTTAATGTTTTTGACATTTTTGAATTTTATACTGCTTTTCGCTTTTTCATATTTTTCAATGTTTTTGGTTTTCCTGAAATTTCTCCCTTAAAATCAAAAACTGTATGAAAAACTATATACAATAGTAAATTTGACTCTGATGTTCAGGATCACTAGGTATCCAACACACCTGTAATCTGGGTAATTCCCTTATCAACACCGCCCAATAATTTTAAACCATTCAGTTTTAGTAAGTATTGAAATCTTGACTTATGAAAAGCTTTGGTGAAAAGATCTGCTTTTTGTTCATCGGTGTGAATTTTGTCTACGGTAATAAACTTCTTTTCGTAGCAATAACGAATGAAATGATATCGTATCTCAATATGTTTAGTTTTAGAGTGATTTACCGGATTCTTAGTTATGGAAATTGCTGCATTATTACCTACGAAGATAGGGGTAGTAAGAAAATTCAAACCTTAGTCCCGCATCTGTTGTTGTATCCAAAGAACCTGAGAGCAACAACTGGAGGCCGCCACATATTCAGCTTCACATGCAGACAACGAAACCGTGGTTTGTTTCTTGCATTGCTAGGTGACAAGTCGTTTGCCAAAGAACTGACACCCTACCGTTGTAGATTTGGCATTCAGCTTATAGCTTCCATAATCTGAATTAGAATATGTCCTTAACACAAACTCATCGTCTTTTGGATACCAGAGACCGACCCCCGAACATCCCTTGAGATAGCGTAGAATTCTTTTGACGATCATGAGAAGTGAAACCTTCGGATTTGACTGATATCGGGCACACAAACAGGTAGCATATATGATGTTTGGCCGAGAAGCAGTAAGATACATTAATGAGCCTATCATCGATCGGTATAATGTTTGATCAACCTTCTCCCATTGGGATCAGGACCGATGATGTGTGTTGGATAACCCTATAACAATGACCCTCACAACTAAGCTTTAAATATAAAACGAAAATCCTAAACCACACACAACCGGCAAGTGTACCGATCGCAAGTAGTATAGACCTAGGAAGTCCGAGTATCGAACACGTGGACACGTAAGGACGCTAACGATTACTAACCCTAGACAAGACCTACCTAAGAATAATATTTAATTGATTTTTGATTTTTAATTACTTAACTGGACTAACTAGACTGACTGAAAAAAGTTACCTAAAATAGAAAACTTAACGACAAACTAACTGTGTTAACTTCGGATGGAGAAAAACGTCAGGTCTGAATCAAATTGTAGGCCTAACAAGCTAATGGATTAAATGACATCTAGACACCGGTTCCTAAAGATGACACGACTAAGGATCGCTCGGGTTCATTGGATCACCTCTCGGTCTCACTCAATAAACCTAAACTACTTAAAATCGCCTAAAACGACGAAACCGGAAAACAATTGCTAACGTGTTCTAATGTTGACTCACCTCTCGGTCTCACCAACACTCGAACCTAATGGCAATGAATACTACACAATCAAGGATAGAGGAACAATTCAACTTAAACCAAAATAGATCAACTAATCGCTCAAAACGCCTAAACCTGACAAGAAACAAACTCGCTCTTGCGCAATCCTTATTCTAGCATGCAAAGGCAATGAGACAACCCTAACTTCTTATCACCTCTCAGTCTCAAAGAAAGTGCCTAACCGCTGTACTTAATACAACTAATCACACAACAAAACCCTACGGTGGTACCTACCGCACCGATCAATCAATACAAAACTAATCAACCGACACAAGGAGTTTATGCAAAGATTTAACCAATATTTCCAGCCCTTAAACACAACCTATTTCATGTCTAAATCAAACTTTACAATAACAATTGAAGTCTATTAATCAAACAATCCAACAAGCTCATCAAACATTAACAATTATCATCATTCCTTGGTAGAACTAACAAGTTTAGCCTCTAATCATATTTGGATAGCCATGAACACTTAATAAAAACATCAATAAACTCATCCTAATCATCTTAACAATCATTCAACAATCAATAGCAATCATAAACAAGTCAATCTCTAACACAATTGCAAAACTATGTATCAACTGATCAAGAAAATAAAGTTTGATGAACAAAGTAATGAATGGAAGAATATGAGATGTTCCGGGGCTGCTCGTGGCTATAAGAACTGATGGTAAATGATCCCGGGGCTTGCTCTTGACTCCTTCTTTCTTCCTTAGCCGCCAAAACTCCTTTTTCCCTAGCTTTTCTTTTCTTCTTGGCTGCTGTCCAAAGTTCCGATCGGAACTATGCTTAGGGTTAGGGTTCTTTTATTTTTTTTATATTATAATGTTATTGTAAGACTTGGGCCTCCATGATGCATATGGGTCGGGCTTTGAGCCTTGTCTTGGAATTGTATGCGTATAATGCTCGTAAGCTCCTCGAAAAGTCCTGGTTTCTCTTCCTTGTAACCCAAAACCTACATGATTATTAAAACTATGTAAAACCTATATAAATCAAGTAAAAATACATAAAATATAATATAATACGTAGATAAAAGGCACGGAAAATACGTGTGTTTTGCAACACATCAACCGATATCATGATTCAATGGCTGAGGAGTGCTGATTACCGATGCATCTGACATGTTGAACTTCGTCAATACGTCATTGACATACTTTGTCTGATGGATAAAGATACCATCTGACAACTGTTCGACTTGAAGTCCAAGAAAGAACTTCATCTCCCCCATTGCACTAATTTCAAATTTCTTCTTCATTACTTCTTCAAACTACTTGCATAGAACATCGTTTGTCGACCCAAAGATGATATCATCGACATATATCTGCACGATCAGTAGATGTCTATCAACAAATTTGGTGAAGAGTGTATAGTCGACGGTTCCTCTGATAAACCCGTTGTCCAAAAGATGTTGGGACAATGTCTCATACCAGGCTCTCAGGGCTTGATGGAGACCGTAAAGGGCTTTATCAAGTAATTACACGTTGTCTTTGTGGATCGGATCGACAAACCCTGGTGGTTGTCCCATGTAGACTTCTTCATTAGTCATCCCGTTAAGAAATGCTGACTTCACATCTAACTGATAAACTTTGAAACCTTTCCAAGAAGCAAATGCTAGAAATATCTGAATAGCCTCTATCCTTGCAGCTGGTGCATAAACCTCGTTGTAGTCGATACCTTCCCTCTGGTTGAATCCCAACATAACAAGTCTTGCCTTGTTTCTTACAATAATCCCATTTTCATCCCTTTTGCAATTGAACATCCACTTGGTGTTAATCTGCTTTTTATCTTCAGGTAAGTCAACTAATTTCCAGACCGAGCTTTTCAAACTGCATAAGCTCCTCTTGCATAGCATTCACCCAGCTTTCTTTTGTTAGGTCCTCCTTATACGTTTTCAGCTCAACCTAAGAAACAAAACATTTAAATGAGAATTGATTTTGCAAAAGAGAAACACGAGAGTAGAAACATTGGAGGTTCTGTTATTACATGTTTTGTACGTCTCGATCTTTATCAGGGTTATTAATGTAATAGATTAATGAATAGGGGTTATAATGTAAATATGGCAAAAAGGCCATTCGCTCTATTGTAAGTTACATTCGTTACCCCGTGACGAATGTAACACATTCGTCTAATTGTAAGCTCATTCGTTAACCTTGTTTAACGAATGAGATAACGAATGAGGGCCATTCGCTATCACTTAAAGTATTAACGAATAATTATGTTTATTCGTTAAAGTATTTGTAACGAATGACCTATTCGTTAAGTTAAGTTTAACGAATAGGGTCGTCTTCCTATATATACCCTTATAATCTATTTTATCTATAACAGTTATGATTTATCCAAGATTCTCTCTCGTTACTCTGTCCATTTAGCCTCTCAACACACACAGTACACACACTAAAGTAATACCAGCCTAATCGTATGGATAATTAATGAGATCATCGATGTAATCGTAAGGTCTAGATCCGTTTAGTGCACTTTCAAGTGGTATCAGAACTCGTAACCTGATCTTCGATGATTCTATTGATGCTAATCGTATAATTCATTATGTATTGAATTCAATTCATGATGAATTGATCGGAATTGTGGTTTATTAGAGGTATTGATAGTCTGGTTTGAGTTTCGAAATGGTTTGATGGTTGTTTGTGAGTTTGGACGAGTTCATTGAGGTTCGGATTTGGTTTAGGGAGATTTTGATAAAGGTTTATGGTGATTCAAGTTTGATTTGGACGGATTTGTGTTTGAATTGGTTTTTAGACTGGATGAAGATTTGAAGACTGATTCGTTAATGATGGAGACTGATTCGTTAAGATAACTGCCCATTCGTTCAACCTGATTCGCTAAAACACATTCGTTATACCTCATTGGCTCAAACTCATTCGCTAAAAGAATATTGATCCATTCGTTAAGCCATTCATTTGTGAAAATCTTTAACGAATATCACTCATTCGTTAAAATAACTCTCTTTAACGAATATCACTCATTCTTTAAAATAACTCTCTTTAACGAATATCACTCATTCGTTAAAGTAACTCTCATTTAACGAATATCACTCATTCGTTTCTCAGGGTAAGGTATTAACGAATATCTATTCATTCGTTAATCATCTCATTCGTTACTGTGATCACATTCATGTGAATAGTAAGTCTAAGTTTACAATTTTACAAGTTTGGTCCCTGAAGCTTAACCAGTGTTCCATCATGACTTCGCAAAACATGTCTTACTATGCACTAGCCTCTCAGAATGTATTACTGCAGCAGATGCTAACCATGGATAATGAAATTGGAAGTCACAACAAATGTCCCAAATTGTTGAAATTGTCAGACTTTGGGATCTGTGTATCCAAGTAGTGTGCGTTTTCTAGATGATGTGTATGCGGCACCTTTGGTAGGCAGTGACAACATGGGATGGACACCAAAGGAATTGAAAGAGTATGAAACTCAAGAATTGAAAGATTTCGAGAGTGAAACTAAAGCCTACTCAACTCTTACTATGGCATTACCAGAATAAATTTTTCATCAATACAGTACAATTAAGATTTGTGCTTCTTTGTTCACAACTTTGAAAACAAGAAGTTTGGGGAACACACTTGAAAGTAAGAAGACGCTCGTAAAATTTCAATTTAGAAATTTTATTTTGATGAAAAACGAGACAGTTGAAGAGATGATTAACCGATTTAGTCATTTGATTGTGGAGATGTCAAGTGTCAATCTTGAGCCAACTGAAACAGATAAGATTGATACACTGAAGAATACTTTACCTCCTTCATATTCAACTTTTCTGTTTGTATTGAAAGAAAACGGTTTCTTTCGAAACACCGAGCTCACTGCTGTGCAATTCATCAACTAGATTGAAGAAAGGGAATTTGATATTAAATGTCAAAACTCGTTGAAAGAGAATCAAAACCAGCAATCTTCAACTCAAAACCCTTTACTCTATGGAGGTGCCTTGCCAGCTAATCATTCTTCAAGTTCTGTACCAATCAATGCTTTCTTTGCTCAATCTCAAGAAGAAATTCCTAATGTAAACTGTTCTCCTAATGTATGCTTTATGGCAAATGGAGCTAATGCAAACAAAAGTGCTCCATCATCAAGCTTGCCTAAAGTAAATCTGCAAGAGGCTGAACAACAGTTTGCATTCTTGTGTGCTTTCATGACTTCATATGAACAGCTTGTTGGAAGCAAGATTGCTACAAGTGAATTAATAGATGAAGATTATGATCAAATTGATCCGAATGATCTTGAATTAATGGGTCTCAGGTGGAACATGGCTATGATCGTTAGAAAGGTAAAGAGATTCATGCAGCGTACTGGGAAATATCTTCATGCTTTGAATAAAAGGGCCGGATTTGATAAACTGAAGGTGAAATGTTACAATTGCGGGGACTTTGGCCATTTTGCCAAAGAATGTGATAAACCAAGAAAAGAATATTCTGGGCCACGCAATTCAGAAAGACCTTCAGGGAAGAATTCATCTGGTGGGGATAAGAGTATAATGACAGTATCTGGTGGTGAACAAGATAAGTCTCCTGCTACTCAAGCTCTAGTGGTTAATGAAGTTGTTGATTGGTCTCAACGTCTGTTGGGAAATCAAGCAAACGTGGCAATTGTTGAACCAGTAGAGAAATTCGAAGATGTTAGCAGTGATAATGTATCTGAGGGAACTGATTCTTCTGATTCTGAGATGGATACTGATCAAAACCTGTCTTCTCAAACTGAATCAATCCCTGATCAAGTTAAATCTTATGCATGCATGGCTAAGATTGATGAGGTATGTGTTCAACCTCAAACTAATATATCTGAATCTTTAACTAAAGTGATTGATTATGCTGAATGTGATGTATTCAAAGCCAAACTTGAAACCGCCTTAAATCAGAACAATACTCTCACAAAAGATCACTTTATGATCAATGAATGCTACAAACAGAAAACAAAATTGCTAGAGCAATCAACTCTTAAAATTCAAAAACTATCTGAAAGCAATCATGATCTTAAAGCTAAGGTTCAGTGTAAGATTGTCACACCCCGACTAGCACAATGCGGAAGCGTAAAACGGGAATGTAACAGACTCCTCTGATATCAACACATTGTTTATAAAGAAACATTACAAACTAATTTACAATATATTACATTTCTTCGTTCTATCATTGTTTTACAGTCTAGGCGACACAAACAAAACTAGTTCGTTAACTATACATTCTTACTACTATCGCCCTTGCTTCTATTCACGTAGCATCAACCACACACCTCAGGCAAGTAACAGGTCACCAAATCATTCCAATTAAGGTACACCTGAAAAGCAGTTTAAAACGGGTCAACTACTAGAGTTGGTGAGTTTCACGAGTTTCAAGAAAGCAGTAATGAGTATTCACAAGTCAACACTTGTAATCATGAAATAAGTATGTATGTATGTAAATGATGTAATTATGCTAAGCTACAGTGAAGCCTTGACTGTATGTGCTGCGTGCATCCATTTCCCACGCTCCGTCAACCACAGTGGCCCATTTCCGCCCACAACATGCCCCGGTAGCTATGTCTAACACTACATAGCCTGTTTGTATAAATATGGTCATGTGCAAACGGCGCTATGTGACACGGCAACCAGGCCGATTCCGTTTGGGTTTCTCAAACCAATAGTACTATTCACAAGCCACCGGCTCGAAATTAATCACTGTGATCGTGGGGACTTTCGTGTGTTAGCACTTAGATAATTCACATCAATTCATGTTTCAGGTATGTATATGTAATCAAACTTGCTTTTCACCCCAAAAGTTTGTAAAACAGTTTAAAGAGTAGGGTCATGAAACTCACGGTTTAGTAGATATTCAGTACTGTATCAGCTCGTGGTTTGTTCGGTCCACTATCAGTAGTTCATATAATCAATATTATAATAATATTAATATTTTAATATTATTATAATCTCAATACGAATCTGGGCTGTATAACTAATCTGGGAGTAGCTGGAACGCCCAGAAAGTTATCAATAGGCTTAGGTTGTGATGTTATTCAATGTCTAATACTTAGAACTGAACTTGGCTTAGATTCCCGTTTTCCCAGCTGAGCCAAGTTGTTTGTTTACGCGTTCAGAAAAAAGTTATGAGAAAATAAGCTTGGGTAAATGTATTGGTTAATAAAATGATTAAGTTATAAAGAAGGATCACATACTGGGGTCCCGGATTAGCCACGGGGCCCGTTTCCGTTTATTTGGTTTGATTTGAGAAGAAACGCACACAATCCACCCGGATTGTCCAGGTTTCTCATAGAAAAGTTCATTTTCATTTAATTAGTCCAAAAATATGATTTTTGATCACTCTTGGTGTTTTGATATTCCCGCAGGTTCGTTAGTCGCAAACTTGCCGGTTTTTGTAAAAATTGAATTTGTTTAATATTCAAATTAGCATAACTAATTAACCGTTAATCATTAAATTATGAAAATTTAACCACTTATCAATTAAAATATGTAGATTTTTATAAAAATATTTCTGGAATTTATTTACTGATTTATTAATTTATAAAAATTCATTTTATCAGCTATATTTCGCCTGAAAATCGTCCGTTTACCCCAAACAATTTCCAAAAATTCCACAAAAATTCCTAAATGCTCAAATCATGTCCCAAATCATCTTGTATCAATTTCAGAATGTAAAAAGTTCGTGCAATATTCTTTTCAGCCCAAATTCGGCTATAAAAATTCACACGAACGCATATAAACAAAACACCATTAAACTTCTCCAAATGATCCCAAAATTCATATGTGATCAAACTTCATCAAATTTGATTTCCCAGAAAAGTTTCATAATTTTTGAAGTAATTTAGCTATTTTTCCCAAATAATCATCCCAATTCGGTAATAAATTCGTCAAATATTCTCGGACGGTCAAAAAATTACCAAATTTAAACAGGGAGTTATTGACATGGTCCCTGATGTACCTGCAAAATTTCAAGTCCTAAAAATATGCACATCACAACCTTAACCTAAATAGCCTGTAAGCAAGTGTTTCGGCATTACCTTAGCGGGTTTGGCTCGTTTCCCGACTTTTTAATCAAGTTTTCAGGTTCTTGTGCTTCTAAGAAAGCTAGGTACAAGTCCTATATCATAAACCAAGCAATTTTTCATCAACATAACAGCCCTTAACTTAGGGTTTCGGCTAGTGCACAAAAACGGACTTTTGAACCGTGAAAACGCCGTTTCAACCCTTTAATCCGTGTTTATGGCCAAAAAAACTATCAAAACAGGTTCCTTATCATGTTTATGATTAAAACATGTTTATGGACCATTTTTAGAATTTTTACACGGTTAGGAATGATTTTTAGTAACCAAGACATGTTTTTATGGTATTAAACAATGTTAAACAAGTACAAAAGCTACTTATTTAAGCTCCTTACCTTAGGGTTTGAAGGTTTTCTGGAAAATCAGCTTGCAGCTGCTTGGACCTCAGTTTTATAAACCAAAATGAATAACCAAGCTTGTAAAACAAGTTTTATAAAAAGAATGTGGGGGTGGGGGTGGGCTGGCCGATCGGAACCCATGGGCCTCCCCCATGGGCTGTTTTGGCCCAATAATCTGGTTTATCAAGCCCAAATACGAAAAATCCCGGTCCAAAATTTAGTTCGGGTTTGGTTTTTGGCGCGAAAAACTTATCGGGTGCGTTAAACAGCGCGAAAACGAGTGTTTTTCGGCTAGTTTTGTGTAAAATTATAAAAACATACTATATGTTTGTAAAAATCAAAAATATTTTCACGGATCGCTTAAAACATTTCAAATAAGTGTTTGATAAGTATTTTTCGATTTAACGGATGATACAATGCTTGGTTTGTAACTATCTTTTGCGTTTAAATCTACAGCGGGTAGTTAAACGAGCATATTTTCGTTTAACTTGTTTGCTATCAAACTAAGGCCATATTTCTAATGTTTTAGCTTGTATTAAACGTATATCACTTATAGATGGCCCCCGAGATATCTGGGTTATAACCCGACCCGTTCGGTTAATCGTTCGTTTGTTACGCAAAAGGCGTTTGTTAGCTTAATCGGTAAATACGTACTGAGGTGTACCTTGTTTTGGCTCAAATGTCACATTCTCCCCCCATTAGAAAATCTCGTCCCCGAAATTTGATTATTCAACTTTGTCTTTGTTTGGAAACAGGTGCGGGTATTTCTTTTTGAATTCAGATTTCCGCTCCCACGTGAATTCAGGTCCCCGTTGTGAATTCCACCGAACTTTTACTAGAGAGATTTTGTTGTGTCTTAATTGTTTTATTTTTCCCTCTAATATTTCCACCGGTTCTTCAACAAAATTCAGTTTTTCATTTATGTTTAAGTCTTTTAATGGCACGATTTCGGTTTCGTCAGTAAGACACTTTTTCAGGTTCGAAACATGAAAGACATTGTGAATAGAACTCAACTCCACAGGAAGTTTCAGTCGGTAAGCTACCGGACCTATCTTAGAAATGACTTCGTATGGCCCAATGTATCGTGGGGCTAGTTTACCGGTTTTTCCGAATCGAATGACGCCCTTCCACGGGGATACTTTCAGAAAAACTTTGTCGCCTATTTCAAAGGATAACGACTTTCTACGAACATCAGCGTAGCTTTTCTGTCGATCTCGGGCGATTTTCAATTTGCTTGTAATCTTACGGATTTTGTCGGTGGTTTCTTGAATCAAGTCAGATCGTGTAATTTGGGTATCTCCAACCTCAGACCAGCACAAGGGTGATCTACATTTCCGCCCGTACAGCGCTTCATATGGTGCCGCTTGAATGCTACTGTGATAGCTATTGTTGTACGAAAATTCAACCAGTGGAAGATGTTGATCCCAGTTTCCACCAAAGTCTAGTACACAAGTGCGAAGCAAATCTTCTAAGGTTTGAATGGTTCGCTCAGATTGACCGTCGGTTTGGGGATGGTAGGCGGTACTTAGATCAATTCGGGTTCCCAAAGCTTCTTGTACGGCTTGCCAAAAACGAGAGGTGAAATGGCTATCGCGATCAGAGATGATTGAAATGGGACGCCGTGTCGGGATACGATTTCATTGATGTAGATGTGAGCAAGTTTTTCGGTTGTGTAAGTGGTTCGGATTGGAAGGAAGTGTGCGGACTTGGTTAATCGGTCAACTATCACCCATATTGCATCGTTTCCTCGGGAGGTTTTTGGGAGATGTGTTACAAAATCCATGGTAATTTGTTCCCATTTCCATTGTGGTATTTCCGGTTGGTGCAACATTCTCGAAGGTTTTTGATATTCAGCCTTAACTCTCGCACACGTTAAACATTTACTGACGTACGTGGCTATATCCTTCTTCATATCGGGCCATCAATAATACTCCTTCAAGTCCTTGTACATCTTATCCGTTCCAGGATGAATGGAGTATTTGGACTTATGGGCTTCGTCCATGATCAGGTCACGCAGATTGCTGAAAGTGGGAATCCAAACTCGATTTTTTGTAGTATAGAATTTCGTCAGTTCTTTCTTCAAAATGTTGTTCGATCCCATGCAAGTTTTCATCTTCCAAGTGATCTCCTTTCAGAGCTTCGTTTTGAGCAATACAAATTTGCTCGGTGAGACTGGTTCGGACGATCGTTCCAAGTGCTCGGACCCGTAGTGGTTTGATCCTTTCTTTTCTACTCAAAGCATCTGCTACTATATTAGCCTTGCCCGGGTGATATCGAATCTCACAGTCATAGTCGTTCAACAGCTCTACCCATCTCCTTTGCCTCATGTTTAATTCTTTCTGTCAAAAATGTGCTGTAGGCTTTTGTGGTCGGTGTATACTATACACTTGGTGCCATACAAATAGTGCCTCTAGATCTTGAGCGCAAAAATAACCGCGCCCAGTTCCAAGTCATGGGTGGTATAATTTCTTCTCGTGCACCTTTAATTGTCGAGAAGCGTATGCTATGACTTTGTTTCTTTGCATAAGTACACATCCCAACCCTTTCCGGGACGTGTCGCAATAAACAACCAGATCATCAGTTCCCTTTGGAAGAATTAGTATCGGGGCTTGCATAGTTTCTGTTTCAGCAATTGAAAAGCCGCTTCTTGTTCTTTTCCCCCAAACATAAGCACGATCTTTTTGAGTCAAAAGAGTTAAAGGTTGGGCTATGCTAGGAAAAATTAGCAATAAAATGCCGATAATACCCAGCTAAACCCTAAAATTGGCGAATTTATTTTGTGACTTTGGGGCTTGCCAATTTTTGATGGCTTCAATCTTACTCGGGTCTACATGGATACCGTGTCGGTTAACAACGTGCCCTAGAAATTGTACTTCTTGTTGCCAAAAATTCACACTTTGACAGCTTGGCATACAACTTTTCCTGCCTCAACAGCTCCAAAATAGTTCGTAAATGCTGCTCGTGTTCCTCTTTGGTTTTCGAATATATCAAAATGTCATCAATAAACACAATAGCGAATTTGTCAATGTACGGTTTACAAACTAGATTCATAAGGTCCATGAAAACTGCGAGAGCATTAGTCAGTCCGAACGCATAACTAAGAATTCGTAGTGGCCATAACGAGTTCGGAACGCCGTTTTAGACACGTCTTCCTCTTTGATTTTAACTTGATGGTAACCGGATCGAAGGTCAATTTTTGAGAAATAGTTTGCCCCTTGAAGTTGGTCAAACAAGTCATCTATTCGTGGAAGAGGGTATCGGTTTTTGATGGTAACTTTGTTTAATTCCCGGTAATCAATGCACATTCTAAAGCTTCCATCTTTCTTCTTCACAAATAATACTGGTGCTCCCCAAGGAGAATAACTGGGACGAATGAAACCCTTATCTAACAACTCCTGCAATTGGTTGGATAATTCTTGCATTTCAGAGGGTGCTAAGTCGGTAAGGTGCCTTAGCTATGGGGGCTGATCCTGGAATTAAGTCTATGCGGAATTCAACCTGTCGGTTCGGTGGTAATCCGGGTAAATCGTCAGGAAAGACATCGAGGTATTCACGTACAACGGGAATCTCTTCTATGCATTTCTCATCAGGGTTCTTTATAGTCACGTTTGCCAAGAATGCCATACAACCTTGGCGTAAACATTTCAACACTTTAAGATGAGACAAAAGAGGTAATATCGAACCAGACTTCTCTCCTTGTACCAAAATCATTTCACCTTCCGGAAGGGGAATTTTAACCGTCTTGTCGTCACACACAATCTCTGCCTTATTCTTGGTTAACTAGTCCATGCCGACAATAACATCAAAACTTCCTAACTCTACTGGGAGTAGGGTCAATAAGGAATGGGTGGTCATTAAGAATAATGGAACAGTTTTGGATTATTTGGTTGACAGTTATAGAGTTACCTTTAGCGAGTTCTATAGTATAGGGATTTGTTAGTTCACTAATTGGCATGTTACCCAGGGATACAAAACTAGAGGAAACAAAGCTTCTATCGGCAGAAGTATCAAATAACACAGAAGCATATTGATCAGAAACAACAAATGTACCTGTTACTATGTTCGGGTCTTGTCGTGCTTCTCCTGACTCGATAACGAACGCGCGTCCCCGAGGCGCATTTGAAGTCGATGCTTGGTTCGGTCTAGTAACTGCTCTTGGATTCAACTTGAGGCAGTTTCTTCTAATATGTTCTGTACTGCCACATTCATAACAGGCACCGTAGGTTGTTACGGCTGAAGTCTGTTGGATAGGTTGTTGGCGGATTGGCTGAGGTCTGGGTGGCGGTGGACGACGAGGTTGAGTTGTTTGAGTTGGTCGGCTCACAATTTCTGCACCTGCTCTACAATTAGGGGCATAATGCCCAGTTCGACCACATTTCTGGCATACCGGGAATCTGCATTCTCCTACATGATGGTAATTACATTTATCGCCACTTTGGCAAGGGTCCCTTATACCTGTCTTGCTTTGTATCGGAACCAGTTATAGCATAATTTCTTATTGTCGGACGTGCACATTTGCTTGATTGTCCTCCTTGTGCTCTCATCCCGTAGTCAGTTCGTTTCATACCCACTGATTCTCCGGTCATTCTCAATACTCCGCTTCTTACCAAATCAAAAGTCACACGGCTTGGGTCACAGCATTCTCAAATGATGTGTGCCCCACGGAGTTCACCAAACTTCTCACTTCCGGGGCTAAACCCCAAATATAACGTTCAACTCTTTTATCTTTGGGAGTTACTAACCATGGTACTAAGCGAGCCAATTCATTGAAGCGGTTCGTGTATCCCAAATGATCCGCTCCTTTCATTTCCAAACTCCAAAGTTTGTGTTCTAACCTTTGTATTTCATTCTTTGGGCAGAAATGTTCCAGCATCAGTGTTTTGAGTTTAGCCCATGGCATGCGATTAATTGTATCTTGCCCTTTTATCTGTACCGTAGTGTTCCACCATATTAATACGTGATCAGTAAATGTAAAGGCACATTCCTGGGTAGCTCTCTACAGATAACTTCTTCTTCCACCTCTTCCTCCTCCTCCGGTTCCTCTTCTGGGTCCTCCTCTTTTGGATCCTCCTCTGATTCTTCCTCGGATCCTCCTCAACAGAGATTACCGTTCTTCTTCCGGTACGTAGTCGTTATTCCTTGACATGACTCTGCACAAATGTTAGTTATAAGAATAATAACTATTACTAGCGCTAACTATTGTCAAAAAGATTAATTAATTAAACCAAATTTAATATTAATTATATTAGAATATAATATTAGTTTTTATTAAAATTTTAATTATTATTATTATTTAAATCAATACTGAATATAAATGAATATAATATTCATAGTAAAAATGTACCGTCATCAACAGTATCGTACGTACACGTATTCATACACCTTGTTTCACATAAGCACGTATGAGTGTTACATATATATATATATACTTTCAAATTAACCTTTTATATCACATATGTTGCCACTTTTTACCTAACCACACTTTCCGCGACTTCTTCCCCGAATTCCCTCGTACAAGCAAGTCTGTTATATGTTCCGGACCACAATAACTCACTTGCCCTACAAGTTCATCCCGACATCCTCAGTATATTATATTAATTTATTATTTAAATATTTCCTAGAGTTAATCGAGCCTAACGGTTATATTTAGGTACCCTAATGGATAACCTAATCCTTTATAACCAATGGCTATGATATCCAACTTCTGTCACACCCCGACTAGCACAATGCGGAAGCGTAAAACGGGAATGTAACAGACACCTCTGATATCAACACATTGTTTCTAAAAGAAACATTACAAACTAATTTACAATATATTACATTTCTTCGTTCTATCATTGTTTTACAGTCTAGGCGACACAAACAAAACTATTTCGTTACCCTATACATTCTTACTACTATCGCCCTTGCTTCTATTCACGTAGCATCAACCCACACTCAGGCAAGTAACAGGTCACCAAATCATTTCAATTTAGGTACACCTGAAAAGCAGTTTAAAACGGGTCAACTACTAGAGTTGGTGAGTTTCACGAGTTTCAAGAAAGCAGTAATGAGTATTCACAAGTCAACACTTGTAATCATGAAATAAGTAGTATGTATGTAAATGATGTAATTATGCTAAGCTACAGTGAAGCCTTGACTGTATGTGCTGCGTGGCATCCATTTCCCACGCTCCGTCAACCACAGTGGCCCATTTCCGCCCACAACATGCCCCAGGTAGCTATGTCTAACACTACATAGCCTGTTTGTATAAATATGGTCATGATGCAAACGGCGCTATGTGACACGGCAACCAGGCCGATTCCGTTTGGGTTTCTCAAACCAATAGTACTATTCACAAGCCACCGGCTCGAAATTAATCACTGTGATCGTGGGGACTTTCGTGTGTTAGCACTTAGATAATTCACATCAATTCATGTTTCAGGTATGTATATGTAATCAAACTTGCTTTTCACCCCAAAAGTTCGTAAAACAGTTTAAAGAGTAGGGTCATGAAACTCACGGTTTAGTAGATATTCAGTACTGTATCAGCTCGTGGTTTGTTCGGCTCCACTATCAGTAGTTCATATAATCAATATTATAATAATATTAATATTTTAATATTATTATAATCTCAATACGAATCTGGGCTGTATAACTAATCTGGGAGTAGCTGGAACGCCCAGAAAGTGGCAATAGGCTTAGGTTGTGATGTTATTCAATGTCTAATACTTAGAACTGAACTTGGCTTAGATTCCCGTTTTCCCCAGCTGAGCCAAGTTGTTCGTTTACCCGCGTTCAGAAAATAGTTATGAGAAAATAAGCTTGGGTAAATGTATTGGTTAATAAAATGATTAAGTTATAAAGAAGGATCACATCCTGGGGTCCCGGATTAGCCACGGGGCCCGTTTCCGTTTATTTGGTTTGATTTGAGAAGAAACGCACACAATCCACCCGGATTGTCCAGGTTTCTCATAGAAAATTTCATTTTCATTTAATTTGTCCAAAAATATGATTTTTGATCACTCTTGGTGTGTTGAATATTCCCGCAGGTTCGTTAGTCGCAAACTTGCCGGTTTTTGTAAAAATTGAATTTGTTTAATATTCAAATTAGCATAAACTAATTAACCGTTAATCATTAAATTATGAAAATTTAACCACTTATCAATTAAAATATGTAGATTTTTATAAAAATATTTCTGGAATTTATTTACTGATTTATTAATTTTATA